>NW_027439810.1:300000-488278 GCF_031893055.1 Leptodactylus fuscus
ATATCCAGTGCACATAAATTATATATCTAGTGCACATACATTATATATATCCAGTGCACATTTATTAAATATCCAGTGCACATATATTATATATATCTAGTGCACATATAATATATATAGTGCACATATATTAAATATCCAGTGCTCATATATTAAATATATCCAGTGCACATACATTAAATATCCAGTGCACATATATTATATATATCCAAAGCACATATATTATATATATCCAGTGCACATATATTAAACATCCAGTGCACATATATTATATATATCCAGTGCACAAAAATTAAATATCCAGTGCACATAAATTAAACATCCAGTGCACATATATTAAATATCCAGTGCACATAAATTATATATCCAGTGCACGTAAATTATATAAACCCAGTGCACATATATGACATATCTAGTGCACATACATTATATATATCCAGTGCACATATATTAAATCTCCAGTGCACATATATTATATATATCCAGTGCACATAAATTAAATATCCAGTGCACATATATTAAACATCCAGTGCACATATATTATATATCCAGTGCACATATATTATATATATCCAGTGCACATATATTAAATATCCAGTGCACATAAATTAAATATCCAGTGTACATAAATTATATATCCAGTGCACATAAATTATATATACCCAGTGCACATTTATTTAATATCCAGTGCACATATATTATATTTCCAGTGCACATATATTATATATATCCAGTGCAAATATATTAAATATCCAGTGCACATATAATAAATATCCAGTGCACATATATTATATATCCAGTGCACAGACATTATATATATCCAGTGCACATATATTAAATTTCCAGTGCACATATATTATATATATCTAGTTCACATAAAATAAATATCCAGTGCACATATATTAAATATCCAGTGCACATAAATTAAATTTCCAGTGCACATAAATTATATATCCAGTGCATATACATTATATATATCCAGTGCAAATATATTAAATATCCAGTGCACATATATTAAACATCCAGTGCACATAAATTATATATACAGTGTACATACATTATATATATATATATATATATATATATATATATATATATATCCAGTGCACACCTATTTAATATCCAGTGCACGTATATTATATATATCTAGTTCACATATAATAAATATCCAGTGCACATATATTAAATATCCAGTGCACATAAATTATATATCCAGTGCACATGTATTATATATATCCAGTGCAAATATATTAAATTTCCAGTGCACATAAATTAAATATCCAGTGCACATAAATTATATATCCAGTGCGCATACATTATATATATCCAGTGCACATTTATTTAATATCCAGTGCACATTTATTTAATATGCAGTGCACATATATTATATTTCCAGTGCACATTTATTATATATATCCATTGCACATATATTAAATATCCAGTGCACATAAATTAAATATCCAGTGCACATAAATTATATATCCAGTGCACATACATTATATATATCCAGTGCACATTTATTTAATATCCAGTGCACATATATTATATTTCCAGTTCACATTTATTATATATATCCCGTGCAAATATATTAAATATCCAGTGCACATATATTATATTTCCAGTGCACATATTGTATCTAAATAAAGTGCACATATATTAAATATCCAGAGCACATATATGACATATCCAGTGCACATACATTATATATATCCAGTGCACATATATTAAATCTCCAGTGCACATATATTATATATATCCAGTGCACATATATTAAATATCCAGTGCACATATATTATATATCCAGTACACATATATTATATATATCCAGTGCACATATATTAAATATCCAGTGCACATATATTAAACATCCAGTGCACATATATTATATATCCAGTGCACATATATTATATATATCCAGTGCACATATATTAAATATCCAGTGCAAATATATTAAATATCCAGTGCACATATATTATATATATATATCCAGTGCACATATATTAAATATCTAGTGCACATAAATTAAATATCCAGTGCACATATATTATATATATTGAGTGCACATATATTATATATCCAGTGCACATACATTATATATATCCAGTGCACATATATTAAATATCCAGTGCACATATATTAAACATTCAGTGCACATATATTATATATCCAGTGCACATATATTATATATATTGAGTGCACATATATTATATATCCAGTGCACATACATTATATATATCCAGTGCACATTTATTAAATATTCAGTGCACATATATTATGTATATCTAGTGCACATATAATAAATATACAGTGCACATATATTAAATATCCAGTGCACATATATTATATATATATCCAAAACACATATATTATATATATCCAGTGCACATATATTAAATATCCAGTGCACATATATTAAATATCCATTGCACATATATTATATGTATCCAGTGCACATATATTAAATATCCAGTGCACATATATTATATTTCCAGTGCACATAAATTATATATCTAGTGCACATACATTATATATATGCAGTGCACATTTATTAAATATCCAGTGCATATATATTATATATATCTAGTGCACATATATTAAATATCCAGTGCACATATATTATAATTCCAGTGCACATATATTAAATATCCAGTGCTCATATATTAAATATATCCAGTGCACATATATTAAATATCCAGTGCACATATAGTATATATATCCAAAGCACATATATTATATATATCCAGTGCACATATATTAAACATCCAGTGCACATATATTAAACATCCAGTGCACATATATTATATATATCCAGTGCACATAAATTAAATATCCAGTGCACATATATTAAACATCCAGTGCACATATATTAAATATCCAGTGCACATAAATTATATATCCAGTGCACATAAATTATATAAACCCAGTGCACATTTATTTAATATCCAGTGCACATATATTATATATATCCTGTGCACATATATTAAATATCCAGTGCACATATATTAAACATCCAGTGCACATATATTATATATATCCAGTGCACATAAATTAAATATCCAGTGCACATATATTAAACATCCAGTGCACATATATTATATATCCAGTGCACATATATTATATATATCCAGTGCACATATATTAAATATCCAGTGCACATAAATTAAATATCCAGTGCACATAAATTATGTATCCAGTGCACATAAATTATATATATCCAGTGCACATTTATTTAATATCCAGTGCACATATATTATATATATCCAGTGCAAATATATTAAATATTCAGTGCACATATATTAAATATCCAGTGCACATATAATGAATATCCAGTGCATATATATTATATATCCAGTGCACAGACATTATATATATCCAAAGCACATATATTAAATATCCAGTGCACATATATTATATATATCTAGTGCACATATAATAAATATCCAGTGCACATATATTAAATATCCAGTGCACATAAATTAAATTTCCAGTGCACATAAATTATATATCTAGTGCATATACATTATATATATCCAGTTCAAATATATTAAATATCCAGTGCACATATATTAAATATATCCAGTGCACATATATTAAATATCCAGGGCACAAAAATTAAATATCCCGTGCACATAATTTATATATCCAGTGCACATACATTATATATATCCAGTGCACATATATTAAATATCCAGTGCACATATATGAAATATATCCAGTGCACATATATTAAATATCCAGTGCACAAAAATTAAATATCCAGTGCACATAAATTATATATCCAGTGCACATACATTATATATATATCCAGTGCACACCTATTTAATATCCAGTGCACATATATTATATTTCCAGTGCACATATATTATTTATATCCAGTGCACATATATTAAATATCCAGTGCACATAAATTATATATCCAGTGCACATAAATTATATAAACCCAGTGCACATTTATTTAATATCCAGTGCACATATATTATATATATCCAGTGCACATATATTAAATATCCAGTGCACATATATTAAACATCCAGTGCACATATATTATATATATCCAGTGCACATAAATTAAATATCCAGTGCACATATATTATACATCCAGTGCACATATATTATATATCCAGTGCACATATATTATATATATCCAGTGCACATATATTAAATATCCAGTGCACATAAATTAAATATCCAGTGCACATAAATTATATATCCAGTGCACATAAATTATATATATCCAGTGCACATTTATTTAATATCCAGTGCACATATATTATATTTCCAGTGCACATATATTATATATATCCAGTGCAAATATATTAAATATTCAGTGCATATATATTAAATATCCAGTGCACATATAATAAATATCCAGTGCATATATATTATATATCCAGTGCACAGACATTATATATATCCAGTGCACATATATTAAATATCCAGTGCACATATATTATATATATCTAGTGCACATATAATAAATATCCAGTGCACATATATTAAATATCCAGTGCACATAAATTAAATTTCCAGTGCACATAAATTATATATCTAGTGCATATACATTATATATATCCAGTTCAAATATATTAAATATCCAGTGCACATATATTAAATATATCCAGTGCACATATATTAAATATCCAGTGCACATATATTATATTTCCAGTGCACATAAATTATATATCTAGTGCACATACATTATATATATGCAGTGCACATTTATTAAATATCCAGTGCATATATATTATATATATCTAGTGCACATATATTAAATATCCAGTGCTCATATATTAAATATATCCAGTGCACATATATTAAATATCCAGTGCACATATATTATATATATCCAAAGCACATATATTATATATATCCAGTGCACATATATTAAACATCCAGTGCACATATATTAAACATCCAGTGCACATATATTATATATATCCAGTGCACATAAATTAAATATCCAGTGCACATATATTAAACATCCAGTGCACATATATTAAACATCCAGTGCACATATATTATATATATCCAGTGCACATAAATTAAATATCCAGTGCACATATATTAAACATCCAGTGCACATATATTAAATATCCAGTGCACATAAATTATATAAACCCAGTGCACATTTATTTAATATCCAGTGCACATATATTATATATATCCAGTGCACATATATTAAATATCCAGTGCACATATATTAAACATCCAGTGCACATATATTATATATATCCAGTGCACATAAATTAAATATCCAGTGCACATATATTAAATATCCAGTGCACATATAATAAATATCCAGTGCATATATATTATATATCCAGTGCACAGACATTATATATATCCAAAGCACATATATTAAATATCCAGTGCACATATATTATATATATCTAGTGCACATATAATAAATATCCAGTGCACATATATTAAATATCCAGTGCACATAAATTAAATTTCCAGTGCACATAAATTATATATCTAGTGCATATACATTATATATATCCAGTTCAAATATATTAAATATCTAGTGCACATATATTAAATATATCCAGTGCACATATATTAAATATCCAGGGCACAAAAATTAAATATCCCGTGCACATAATTTATATATCCAGTGCACATACATTATATATATCCAGTGCACATATATTAAATATCCAGTGCACATATATTAAATATATCCAGTGCACATATATTAAATATCCAGTGCACAAAAATTAAATATCCAGTGCACATAAATTATATATCCATTGCACATACATTATATATATATCCAGTGCACACCTATTTAATATCCAGTGCACATATATTATATTTCCAGTGCACATATATTATTTATATCCAGTGCACATATATTAAATATCCAGTGCACATAAATTATATATCCAGTGCACATAAATTATATAAACCCAGTGCACATTTATTTAATATCCAGTGCACATATATTATATGTATCCAGTGCACATATATTAAATATCCAGTGCACATATATTAAACATCCAGTGCACATATATTATATATATCCAGTGCACATAAATTAAATATCCAGTGCACATATATTATACATCCAGTGCACATATATTATATATCCAGTGCACATATATTATATATATCCAGTACACATATATTAAATATCCAGTGCACATAAATTAAATATCCAGTGCACATAAATTATATATCCAGTGCACATAAATTATGTATATCCAGTGCACATTTATTTAATATCCAGTGCACATATATTATATTTCCAGTGCACATATATTATATATATCCAGTGCAAATATATTAAATATTCAGTGCACATATATTAAATATCCAGTGCACATATAATAAATATCCAGTGCATATATATTATATATCCAGTGCACAGACATTATATATATCCAGTGCACATATATTAAATATCCAGTGCACATATATTATATATATCTAGTGCACATATAATAAATATCCAGTGCACATATATTAAATATCCAGTGCACATAAATTAAATTTCCAGTGCACATAAATTATATATCTAGTGCATATACATTATATATATATCCAGTTCAAATATATTAAATATCCAGTGCACATATATTAAATATATCCAGTGCACATATATTAAATATCCAGGGCACAAAAATTAAATATCCTGTGCACATAATTTATATATCCAGTGCACATACATTATATATATCCAGTGCACATATATTAAATATCCAGTGAACATATATTAAATATATCCAGTGCACACCTATTTAATATCCAGTGCACAAAAATTAAATATCCAGTGCACATAAATTATATATCCAGTGCACATACATTATATATCCAGTGCACATATATTAAATATCCAGTGCACATATATTAAATATCCAGTGCACATAAATTATATATCTAGTGCACATACATTATATATATCCAGTGCACATTTATTAAATATCCAGTGCACATATATTATATATATCTAGTGCACATATAATATATATAGTGCACATATATTAAATATCCAGTGCTCATATATTAAATATATCCAGTGCACATACATTAAATATCCAGTGCACATATATTATATATATCCAAAGCACATATATTATATATATCCAGTGCACATATATTAAACATCCAGTGCACATATATTATATATATCCAGTGCACAAAAATTAAATATCCAGTGCACATAAATTAAACATCCAGTGCACATATATTAAATATCCAGTGCACATAAATTATATATCCAGTGCACGTAAATTATATAAACCCAGTGCACATTTATTTAATATCCAGTGCACATATATTATATATATCCAGTGCACGTATATTAAATATCCAGTGCACATATATTATATATATCCAGTGCACATAAATTAAATATCCAGTGCACATATATTAAACATCCAGTGCACATATATTATATATCCAGTGCACATATATTATATATATCCAGTGCACATATACTAAATATCCAGTGCACATAAATTAAATATCCAGTGTACATAAATTATATATCCAGTGCACATAAATTATATATACCCAGTGCACATTTATTTAATATCCAGTGCACATATATTATATTTCCAGTGCACATATATTATATATATCCAGTGCAAATATATTAAATATCCAGTGCACATATAATAAATATCCAGTGCACATATATTATATATCCAGTGCACAGACATTATATATATCCAGTGCACATATATTAAATTTCCAGTGCACATATATTATATATATCTAGTTCACATAAAATAAATATCCAGTGCACATATATTAAATATCCAGTGCACATAAATTAAATTTCCAGTGCACATAAATTATATATCCAGTGCATATACATTATATATATCCAGTGCAAATATATTAAATATCCAGTGCACATATATTAAACATCCAGTGCACATAAATTATATATACAGTGTACATACATTATATATATATATATATATATATATATATATATATATATATATATATCCAGTGCACACCTATTTAATATCCAGTGCACGTATATTATATATATCTAGTTCACATATAATAAATATCCAGTGCACATATATTAAATATCCAGTGCACATAAATTATATATCCAGTGCACATGTATTATATATATCCAGTGCAAATATATTAAATTTCCAGTGCACATAAATTAAATATCCAGTGCACATAAATTATATATCCAGTGCGCATACATTATATATATCCAGTGCACATTTATTTAATATCCAGTGCACATTTATTTAATATCCAGTGCACATATATTATATTTCCAGTGCACATTTATTATATATATCCAGTGCACATATATTAAATATCCAGTGCACATAAATTAAATATCCAGTGCACATAAATTATATATCCAGTGCACATACATTATATATATCCAGTGCACATTTATTTAATATCCAGTGCACATATATTATATTTCCAGTTCACATTTATTATATATATCCCGTGCAAATATATTAAATATCCAGTGCACATATATTATATTTCCAGTGCACATATTGTATCTAAATAAAGTGCACATATATTAAATATCCAGAGCACATATATGACATATCCAGTGCACATATATTAAATATCCAGTGCACATATATTATATTTCCAGTGCACATAAATTATATATCTAGTGCACATACATTATATATATGCAGTGCACATTTATTAAATATCCAGTGCATATATATTATATATATCTAGTGCACATATAATATATATAGTGCACATATATTAAATATCCAGTGCTCATATATTAAATATATCCAGTGCACATATATTAAATATCCAGTGCACATATATTATATATATCCAAAGCACATATATTATATATATCCAGTGCACATATATTAAATATCCAGTGCACATATATTAAACATCCAGTGCACATATATTATATATATCCAGTGCACATAAATTAAATATCCAGTGCACATATATTAAACATCCAGTGCACATATATTAAATATCCAGTGCACATATATTTAATATCCAGTGCACAAAAATTAAATATCCCGTGCACATAATTTATATATCCAGTGCACATACATTATATATATCCAGTGCACATATATTAAATATCCAGTGCACATATATTAAATATATCCAGTGCACATATATTAAATATCCAGTGCACAAAAATTAAATATCCAGTGCACATAAATTATATATCCAGTGCACATACATTATATATATATCCAGTGCACACCTATTTAATATCCAGTGCACATATATTATATTTCCAGTGCACATATATTATTTATATCCAGTGCACATATATTAAATATCTAGTGCACATAAATTAAATATCCAGTGCACATATATTAAATATCCAGTGCACATAAATTTTATATCCAGTGCACATACATTATATATATCCAGTGCACATTTATTAAATATCCAGTGCACACATATTATATATATCTAGTGCACATATAATAAATATACAGTGCACATATATTAAATATCCAGTGCACATATATGAAATATATCCAGTGCACATATATTAAATATCCAGTGCACATATATTATATATATCCAAAGCACATATAGTATAAATATCCAGTGCACATATATTAAATATCCAGTGCACATTTATTAAATATCCATTGCACATATATTATATATATCCAGTGCACATATATTAAATATCCAGTGCACATATATTATATTTCCAGTACACATACATTACATATATCCAGTGCACATATATTAAATATCCAGTGCACACATATTAAATATATCCAGTGCACATATATTATATATATCCAGTGCACATATATTAAATATCAAGTGCATATATATTATATATCCAGTGCACATACATTATATATATCCAGTGCACATATATTAAATATCCAGTGCACATAAATGATATATATCCAGTGCACATTTATTAAATATCTAGTGCATTTATATTATATTTCCAGTGCACATATATTATATATATCCAGTGCACATAAATTAAATATCCAGTGCACATAAATGATATATTCAGTGCACATACATTATATATATCCAGTGCACATTTATTAAATATCCAGTGCACATATATTATATATATCTAGTGCACATATAATAAATATACAGTGCACATATATTAAATATCCAGTGCACATATATTAAATATATCCAGTGCACATATATTAAATATCTAGTGCACATATATTATATATATATCCAAAGCACAAATATTATATATATCCAGGGCACATCAATTAAATATCCAGTGCACATTTATTAAATATCCAGTGCACATATATTATATATCTAGTGCACATATAATAAATATACAGTGCACATATATTAAATATCCAGTGCACATATATTAAATATATCCAGTGCACATATATTAAATATCCAGTGCACATATATTACATATCTAGTGCACATATAATAAATATACAGTGCACATATATTAAATATCCAGTGCACATATATTAAATATATCCAGTGCACATATATTAAATATCTAGTGCACATATATTAAATATCCATTGCACATATATTATATATATCCAGTGCACATATATTAAATATCTAGTGCACATATATTAAATATCCATTGCACATATATTATATATATCCAGTGCACATATATTAAATATCCAGTGCACATATATTATATTTCCAGTGCACATACATTACATATATCCAGTGCACATATATTAAATATCCAGTGCACATATATTAAACATCCAGTGCACATATATTATATATCCAGTGCACATATATTATATATATTCAGTGCACATATATTAAATATCCAGTGCGCATATATTATATATCCAGTGCACATATATTATATTTCCAGTGCATATATATTATGTATATCCAGTGCACATAAATTAAATATCCAGTGCACATAAATTATATATCCAGTGCACATACATTATATATATCTAGTGCACATTTATTAAATATCCAGTGCACATATATTAAATTTCCAGTGCACATAAATTAAATATCCAGTGCACATTTATTTAATATCCAGTGCACATATATTATATTTCCAGTGCACATATATTATATATATCCAGTGCAAATATATTAAATATCCAGTGCACATATATTAAATATCCAGTGCACATATAATAAATATCCAGTGCACATATATTATATGTATCCAGTGCACATATATTAAATATCCAGTGCACATATATTATATTTCCAGTGCACATACATTACATATATCCAGTGCATAAATATTAAACATCCAGTGCACATCAATTATATATCCAGTGCACATAAATTATATATATCCAGTGCACATTTATTAAATATCTAGTGCACATATATTATATTTCCAGTGCACATATATTATATATATCCAGTGCACATAAATTAAATATCCAGTGCACATAAATTATATATCCAGTGCACATACATTATATATATCCAGTGCACATATATTATATATATCCAGTGCACATATATTAAATATCAAGTGCATATATATTATATATACAGTGCACATACATCATATATATCCAGTGCACATATATTAAATATCTAGTGCACATATATTAAACATCCAGTGCAAATCAATTATATATCCAGTGCACATAAATTATATATATCCAGTGCACATTTATTAAATATCTAGTGCACATATATTATATTTCCAGTGCACATATATTATATATATCCAGTGCACATAAATTAAATATCCAGTGCACATAAATGATATATCCAGTGCACATACATTATATATATTCAGTGCACATTTATTAAATATCCAGTGCACATATATTATATATATCTAGTGCACATATAATAAATATACAGTGCACATATATTAAATATCCAGTGCACATATATTAAATATATCCAGTGCACATATATTAAATATCCAGTGCACATATATTATATATATCCAAAGCACATATATTATATATATCCAGTGCACATAATTTATATATCCAGTGCACATACATTATATATATCCAGTGCACATTTATTAAATATCCAGTGCACATATATTATATATATCTAGTGCACATATAATAAATATACAGTGCACATATATTAAATATCCAGTGCACATATATTAAATATATCCAGTGCACATATATTAAATATCCAGTGCACATATATTATATATATCCAAAGCACATATATTATATATATCCAGTGCACATATATTAAATATCCAGTGCACATATATTATATATATATCCAAAGCACATATATTATATATATCCAGTGCACATAAATTAAATATCCAGTGCACATTTATTAAATATCCAGTGCACATATATTATATATATCTAGTGCACATATAATAAATATACAGTGCACATATATTAAATATCCAGTGCACATATATTAAATATATCCAGTGCACATATATTAAATATCCAGTGCACATATATTAAATATCCATTGCACATATATTATATATATCCAGTGCACATATATTAAATATCCAGTGCACATATATTATGTTTCCAGTGCACATACATTACATATATCCAGTGCACATATATTAAATATCCAGTGCACATATATTAAACATCCAGTGCACATATATTATATATCCAGTGCACATATATTATATATATTCAGTGCACATATATTAAATATCCAGTGCGCATATATTATATATCCATTGCACATATATTATATTTCCAGTGCACATATATTATGTATATCCAGTGCACATAAATTAAATATCCAGTGCACATAAATTATATATCCAGTGCACATACATTATATATATCTAGTGCACATTTATTAAATATCCAGTGCACATATATTATATTTCCAGTGCACATATATTATATATATCCAGTGCAATTATATTAAATATCCAGTGCACATAAATTATATATCCAGTGCACATTTATTTAATATCCAGTGCACATATATTATATTTCCAGTGCACATATATTAAATATATCCAGTGCACATATATTAAATATCCAGTGCACATATATTATATATCCAGTGCACATATATTAAATATCCAGTGCACATATATTATATATCCAGTGCACATACATTATATTTATCCAGTGCACATTTATTAAATATTCAGTGCACATATATTATGTATATCTAGTGCACATATAATAAATATACAGTGCACATATATTAAATATCCAGTGCACATATATTATATATATATCCAAAACACATATATTATATATATCCAGTGCACATATATTAAATATCCAGTGCACATATATTAAATATCCATTGCACATATATTATATGTATCCAGTGCACATATATTAAATATCCAGTGCACATATATTATATTTCCAGTGCACATAAATTATATATCTAGTGCACATACATTATATATATGCAGTGCACATTTATTAAATATCCAGTGCATATATATTATATATATCTAGTGCACATATATTAAATATCCAGTGCACATATATTATAATTCCAGTGCACATATATTAAATATCCAGTGCTCATATATTAAATATATCCAGTGCACATATATTAAATATCCAGTGCACATATAGTATATATATCCAAAGCACATATATTATATATATCCAGTGCACATATATTAAACATCCAGTGCACATATATTAAACATCCAGTGCACATATATTATATATATCCAGTGCACATAAATTAAATATCCAGTGCACATATATTAAACATCCAGTGCACATATATTAAATATCCAGTGCACATAAATTATATATCCAGTGCACATAAATTATATAAACCCAGTGCACATTTATTTAATATCCAGTGCACATATATTATATATATCCTGTGCACATATATTAAATATCCAGTGCACATATATTAAACATCCAGTGCACATATATTATATATATCCAGTGCACATAAATTAAATATCCAGTGCACATATATTAAACATCCAGTGCACATATATTATATATCCAGTGCACATATATTATATATATCCAGTGCACATATATTAAATATCCAGTGCACATAAATTAAATATCCAGTGCACATAAATTATGTATCCAGTGCACATAAATTATATATATCCAGTGCACATTTATTTAATATCCAGTGCACATATATTATATATATCCAGTGCAAATATATTAAATATTCAGTGCACATATATTAAATATCCAGTGCACATATAATGAATATCCAGTGCATATATATTATATATCCAGTGCACAGACATTATATATATCCAAAGCACATATATTAAATATCCAGTGCACATATATTATATATATCTAGTGCACATATAATAAATATCCAGTGCACATATATTAAATATCCAGTGCACATAAATTAAATTTCCAGTGCACATAAATTATATATCTAGTGCATATACATTATATATATCCAGTTCAAATATATTAAATATCCAGTGCACATATATTAAATATATCCAGTGCACATATATTAAATATCCAGGGCACAAAAATTAAATATCCCGTGCACATAATTTATATATCCAGTGCACATACATTATATATATCCAGTGCACATATATTAAATATCCAGTGCACATATATGAAATATATCCAGTGCACATATATTAAATATCCAGTGCACAAAAATTAAATATCCAGTGCACATAAATTATATATCCAGTGCACATACATTATATATATATCCAGTGCACACCTATTTAATATCCAGTGCACATATATTATATTTCCAGTGCACATATATTATTTATATCCAGTGCACATATATTAAATATCCAGTGCACATAAATTATATATCCAGTGCACATAAATTATATAAACCCAGTGCACATTTATTTAATATCCAGTGCACATATATTATATATATCCAGTGCACATATATTAAATATCCAGTGCACATATATTAAACATCCAGTGCACATATATTATATATATCCAGTGCACATAAATTAAATATCCAGTGCACATATATTATACATCCAGTGCACATATATTATATATCCAGTGCACATATATTATATATATCCAGTGCACATATATTAAATATCCAGTGCACATAAATTAAATATCCAGTGCACATAAATTATATATCCAGTGCACATAAATTATATATATCCAGTGCACATTTATTTAATATCCAGTGCACATATATTATATTTCCAGTGCACATATATTATATATATCCAGTGCAAATATATTAAATATTCAGTGCATATATATTAAATATCCAGTGCACATATAATAAATATCCAGTGCATATATATTATATATCCAGTGCACAGACATTATATATATCCAGTGCACATATATTAAATATCCAGTGCACATATATTATATATATCTAGTGCACATATAATAAATATCCAGTGCACATATATTAAATATCCAGTGCACATAAATTAAATTTCCAGTGCACATAAATTATATATCTAGTGCATATACATTATATATATCCAGTTCAAATATATTAAATATCCAGTGCACATATATTAAATATATCCAGTGCACATATATTAAATATCCAGTGCACATATATTATATTTCCAGTGCACATATATTATATATATCCAGTGCACATATATTAAATATCCAGTGCACATATATTATATATATATCCAAAGCACATATATTATATATATCCAGTGCACATAAATTAAATATCCAGTGCACATTTATTAAATATCCAGTGCACATATATTATATATATCTAGTGCACATATAATAAATATACAGTGCACATATATTAAATATCCAGTGCACATATATTAAATATATCCAGTGCACATATATTAAATATCCAGTGCACATATATTAAATATCCATTGCACATATATTATATATATCCAGTGCACATATATTAAATATCCAGTGCACATATATTATGTTTCCAGTGCACATACATTACATATATCCAGTGCACATATATTAAATATCCAGTGCACATATATTAAACATCCAGTGCACATATATTATATATCCAGTGCACATATATTATATATATTCAGTGCACATATATTAAATATCCAGTGCGCATATATTATATATCCATTGCACATATATTATATTTCCAGTGCACATATATTATGTATATCCAGTGCACATAAATTAAATATCCAGTGCACATAAATTATATATCCAGTGCACATACATTATATATATCTAGTGCACATTTATTAAATATCCAGTGCACATATATTATATTTCCAGTGCACATATATTATATATATCCAGTGCAATTATATTAAATATCCAGTGCACATAAATTATATATCCAGTGCACATTTATTTAATATCCAGTGCACATATATTATATTTCCAGTGCACATATATTAAATATATCCAGTGCACATACATTAAATATCCAGTGCACATATATTATATATCCAGTGCACATATATTAAATATCCAGTGCACATATATTATATATCCAGTGCACATACATTATATTTATCCAGTGCACATTTATTAAATATTCAGTGCACATATATTATGTATATCTAGTGCACATATAATAAATATACAGTGCACATATATTAAATATCCAGTGCACATATATTATATATATATCCAAAACACATATATTATATATATCCAGTGCACATATATTAAATATCCAGTGCACATATATTAAATATCCATTGCACATATATTATATGTATCCAGTGCACATATATTAAATATCCAGTGCACATATATTATATTTCCAGTGCACATAAATTATATATCTAGTGCACATACATTATATATATGCAGTGCACATTTATTAAATATCCAGTGCATATATATTATATATATCTAGTGCACATATATTAAATATCCAGTGCACATATATTATAATTCCAGTGCACATATATTAAATATCCAGTGCTCATATATTAAATATATCCAGTGCACATATATTAAATATCCAGTGCACATATAGTATATATATCCAAAGCACATATATTATATATATCCAGTGCACATATATTAAACATCCAGTGCACATATATTAAACATCCAGTGCACATATATTATATATATCCAGTGCACATAAATTAAATATCCAGTGCACATATATTAAACATCCAGTGCACATATATTAAATATCCAGTGCACATAAATTATATATCCAGTGCACATAAATTATATAAACCCAGTGCACATTTATTTAATATCCAGTGCACATATATTATATATATCCTGTGCACATATATTAAATATCCAGTGCACATATATTAAACATCCAGTGCACATATATTATATATATCCAGTGCACATAAATTAAATATCCAGTGCACATATATTAAACATCCAGTGCACATATATTATATATCCAGTGCACATATATTATATATATCCAGTGCACATATATTAAATATCCAGTGCACATAAATTAAATATCCAGTGCACATAAATTATGTATCCAGTGCACATAAATTATATATATCCAGTGCACATTTATTTAATATCCAGTGCACATATATTATATATATCCAGTGCAAATATATTAAATATTCAGTGCACATATATTAAATATCCAGTGCACATATAATGAATATCCAGTGCATATATATTATATATCCAGTGCACAGACATTATATATATCCAAAGCACATATATTAAATATCCAGTGCACATATATTATATATATCTAGTGCACATATAATAAATATCCAGTGCACATATATTAAATATCCAGTGCACATAAATTAAATTTCCAGTGCACATAAATTATATATCTAGTGCATATACATTATATATATCCAGTTCAAATATATTAAATATCCAGTGCACATATATTAAATATATCCAGTGCACATATATTAAATATCCAGGGCACAAAAATTAAATATCCCGTGCACATAATTTATATATCCAGTGCACATACATTATATATATCCAGTGCACATATATTAAATATCCAGTGCACATATATGAAATATATCCAGTGCACATATATTAAATATCCAGTGCACAAAAATTAAATATCCAGTGCACATAAATTATATATCCAGTGCACATACATTATATATATATCCAGTGCACACCTATTTAATATCCAGTGCACATATATTATATTTCCAGTGCACATATATTATTTATATCCAGTGCACATATATTAAATATCCAGTGCACATAAATTATATATCCAGTGCACATAAATTATATAAACCCAGTGCACATTTATTTAATATCCAGTGCACATATATTATATATATCCAGTGCACATATATTAAATATCCAGTGCACATATATTAAACATCCAGTGCACATATATTATATATATCCAGTGCACATAAATTAAATATCCAGTGCACATATATTATACATCCAGTGCACATATATTATATATCCAGTGCACATATATTATATATATCCAGTGCACATATATTAAATATCCAGTGCACATAAATTAAATATCCAGTGCACATAAATTATATATCCAGTGCACATAAATTATATATATCCAGTGCACATTTATTTAATATCCAGTGCACATATATTATATTTCCAGTGCACATATATTATATATATCCAGTGCAAATATATTAAATATTCAGTGCATATATATTAAATATCCAGTGCACATATAATAAATATCCAGTGCATATATATGTTATATATCCAGTGCACAGACATTATATATATCCAGTGCACATATATTAAATATCCAGTGCACATATATTATATATATCTAGTGCACATATAATAAATATCCAGTGCACATATATTAAATAACCAGTGCACATAAATTAAATTTCCAGTGCACATAAATTATATATCTAGTGCATATACATTATATATATCCAGTTCAAATATATTAAATATCCAGTGCACATATATTAAATATATCCAGTGCACATATATTAAATATCCAGTGCACATATATTATATTTCCAGTGCACATAAATTATATATCTAGTGCACATACATTATATATATGCAGTGCACATTTATTAAATATCCAGTGCATATATATTATATATATCTAGTGCACATATATTAAATATCCAGTGCTCATATATTAAATATATCCAGTGCACATATATTAAATATCCAGTGCACATATATTATATATATCCAAAGCACATATATTATATATATCCAGTGCACATATATTAAACATCCAGTGCACATATATTAAACATCCAGTGCACATATATTATATATATCCAGTGCACATAAATTAAATATCCAGTGCACATATATTAAACATCCAGTGCACATATATTAAACATCCAGTGCACATATATTATATATATCCAGTGCACATAAATTAAATATCCAGTGCACATATATTAAACATCCAGTGCACATATATTAAATATCCAGTGCACATAAATTATATATCCAGTGCACATAAATTATATAAACCCAGTGCACATTTATTTAATATCCAGTGCACATATATTATATATATCCAGTGCACATATATTAAATATCCAGTGCACATATATTAAACATCCAGTGCACATATATTATATATATCCAGTGCACATAAATTAAATATCCAGTGCACATATATTAAATATCCAGTGCACATATAATAAATATCCAGTGCATATATATTATATATCCAGTGCACAGACATTATATATATCCAAAGCACATATATTAAATATCCAGTGCACATATATTATATATATCTAGTGCACATATAATAAATATCCAGTGCACATATATTAAATATCCAGTGCACATAAATTAAATTTCCAGTGCACATAAATTATATATCTAGTGCATATACATTATATATATCCAGTTCAAATATATTAAATATCTAGTGCACATATATTAAATATATCCAGTGCACATATATTAAATATCCAGGGCACAAAAATTAAATATCCCGTGCACATAATTTATATATCCAGTGCACATACATTATATATATCCAGTGCACATATATTAAATATCCAGTGCACATATATTAAATATATCCAGTGCACATATATTAAATATCCAGTGCACAAAAATTAAATATCCAGTGCACATAAATTATATATCCATTGCACATACATTATATATATATCCAGTGCACACCTATTTAATATCCAGTGCACATATATTATATTTCCAGTGCACATATATTATTTATATCCAGTGCACATATATTAAATATCCAGTGCACATAAATTATATATCCAGTGCACATAAATTATATAAACCCAGTGCACATTTATTTAATATCCAGTGCACATATATTATATGTATCCAGTGCACATATATTAAATATCCAGTGCACATATATTAAACATCCAGTGCACATATATTATATATATCCAGTGCACATAAATTAAATATCCAGTGCACATATATTATACATCCAGTGCACATATATTATATATCCAGTGCACATATATTATATATATCCAGTACACATATATTAAATATCCAGTGCACATAAATTAAATATCCAGTGCACATAAATTATATATCCAGTGCACATAAATTATGTATATCCAGTGCACATTTATTTAATATCCAGTGCACATATATTATATTTCCAGTGCACATATATTATATATATCCAGTGCAAATATATTAAATATTCAGTGCACATATATTAAATATCCAGTGCACATATAATAAATATCCAGTGCATATATATTATATATCCAGTGCACAGACATTATATATATCCAGTGCACATATATTAAATATCCAGTGCACATATATTATATATATCTAGTGCACATATAATAAATATCCAGTGCACATATATTAAATATCCAGTGCACATAAATTAAATTTCCAGTGCACATAAATTATATATCTAGTGCATATACATTATATATATATCCAGTTCAAATATATTAAATATCCAGTGCACATATATTAAATATATCCAGTGCACATATATTAAATATCCAGGGCACAAAAATTAAATATCCTGTGCACATAATTTATATATCCAGTGCACATACATTATATATATCCAGTGCACATATATTAAATATCCAGTGAACATATATTAAATATATCCAGTGCACACCTATTTAATATCCAGTGCACAAAAATTAAATATCCAGTGCACATAAATTATATATCCAGTGCACATACATTATATATCCAGTGCACATATATTAAATATCCAGTGCACATATATTAAATATCCAGTGCACATAAATTATATATCTAGTGCACATACATTATATATATCCAGTGCACATTTATTAAATATCCAGTGCACATATATTATATATATCTAGTGCACATATAATATATATAGTGCACATATATTAAATATCCAGTGCTCATATATTAAATATATCCAGTGCACATACATTAAATATCCAGTGCACATATATTATATATATCCAAAGCACATATATTATATATATCCAGTGCACATATATTAAACATCCAGTGCACATATATTATATATATATCCAGTGCACAAAAATTAAATATCCAGTGCACATAAATTAAACATCCAGTGCACATATATTAAATATCCAGTGCACATAAATTATATATCCAGTGCACGTAAATTATATAAACCCAGTGCACATTTATTTAATATCCAGTGCACATATATTATATATATCCAGTGCACGTATATTAAATATCCAGTGCACATATATTATATATATCCAGTGCACATAAATTAAATATCCAGTGCACATATATTAAACATCCAGTGCACATATATTATATATCCAGTGCACATATATTATATATATCCAGTGCACATATATTAAATATCCAGTGCACATAAATTAAATATCCAGTGTACATAAATTATATATCCAGTGCACATAAATTATATATACCCAGTGCACATTTATTTAATATCCAGTGCACATATATTATATTTCCAGTGCACATATATTATATATATCCAGTGCAAATATATTAAATATCCAGTGCACATATAATAAATATCCAGTGCACATATATTATATATCCAGTGCACAGACATTATATATATCCAGTGCACATATATTAAATTTCCAGTGCACATATATTATATATATCTAGTTCACATAAAATAAATATCCAGTGCACATATATTAAATATCCAGTGCACATAAATTAAATTTCCAGTGCACATAAATTATATATCCAGTGCATATACATTATATATATCCAGTGCAAATATATTAAATATCCAGTGCACATATATTAAACATCCAGTGCACATAAATTATATATACAGTGTACATACATTATATATATATATATATATATATATATATATATATCCAGTGCACACCTATTTAATATCCAGTGCACGTATATTATATATATCTAGTTCACATATAATAAATATCCAGTGCACATATATTAAATATCCAGTGCACATAAATTAAATTTCCAGTGCACATAAATTATATATCTAGTGCATATACATTATATATATCCAGTTCAAATATATTAAATATCTAGTGCACATATATTAAATATATCCAGTGCACATATATTAAATATCCAGGGCACAAAAATTAAATATCCCGTGCACATAATTTATATATCCAGTGCACATACATTATATATATCCAGTGCACATATATTAAATATCCAGTGCACATATATTAAATATATCCAGTGCACATATATTAAATATCCAGTGCACAAAAATTAAATATCCAGTGCACATAAATTATATATCCATTGCACATACATTATATATATATCCAGTGCACACCTATTTAATATCCAGTGCACATATATTATATTTCCAGTGCACATATATTATTTATATCCAGTGCACATATATTAAATATCCAGTGCACATAAATTATATATCCAGTGCACATAAATTATATAAACCCAGTGCACATTTATTTAATATCCAGTGCACATATATTATATGTATCCAGTGCACATATATTAAATATCCAGTGCACATATATTAAACATCCAGTGCACATATATTATATATATCCAGTGCACATAAATTAAATATCCAGTGCACATATATTATACATCCAGTGCACATATATTATATATCCAGTGCACATATATTATATATATCCAGTACACATATATTAAATATCCAGTGCACATAAATTAAATATCCAGTGCACATAAATTATATATCCAGTGCACATAAATTATGTATATCCAGTGCACATTTATTTAATATCCAGTGCACATATATTATATTTCCAGTGCACATATATTATATATATCCAGTGCAAATATATTAAATATTCAGTGCACATATATTAAATATCCAGTGCACATATAATAAATATCCAGTGCATATATATTATATATCCAGTGCACAGACATTATATATATCCAGTGCACATATATTAAATATCCAGTGCACATATATTATATATATCTAGTGCACATATAATAAATATCCAGTGCACATATATTAAATATCCAGTGCACATAAATTAAATTTCCAGTGCACATAAATTATATATCTAGTGCATATACATTATATATATATCCAGTTCAAATATATTAAATATCCAGTGCACATATATTAAATATATCCAGTGCACATATATTAAATATCCAGGGCACAAAAATTAAATATCCTGTGCACATAATTTATATATCCAGTGCACATACATTATATATATCCAGTGCACATATATTAAATATCCAGTGAACATATATTAAATATATCCAGTGCACACCTATTTAATATCCAGTGCACAAAAATTAAATATCCAGTGCACATAAATTATATATCCAGTGCACATACATTATATATCCAGTGCACATATATTAAATATCCAGTGCACATATATTAAATATCCAGTGCACATAAATTATATATCTAGTGCACATACATTATATATATCCAGTGCACATTTATTAAATATCCAGTGCACATATATTATATATATCTAGTGCACATATAATATATATAGTGCACATATATTAAATATCCAGTGCTCATATATTAAATATATCCAGTGCACATACATTAAATATCCAGTGCACATATATTATATATATCCAAAGCACATATATTATATATATCCAGTGCACATATATTAAACATCCAGTGCACATATATTATATATATATCCAGTGCACAAAAATTAAATATCCAGTGCACATAAATTAAACATCCAGTGCACATATATTAAATATCCAGTGCACATAAATTATATATCCAGTGCACGTAAATTATATAAACCCAGTGCACATTTATTTAATATCCAGTGCACATATATTATATATATCCAGTGCACGTATATTAAATATCCAGTGCACATATATTATATATATCCAGTGCACATAAATTAAATATCCAGTGCACATATATTAAACATCCAGTGCACATATATTATATATCCAGTGCACATATATTATATATATCCAGTGCACATATATTAAATATCCAGTGCACATAAATTAAATATCCAGTGTACATAAATTATATATCCAGTGCACATAAATTATATATACCCAGTGCACATTTATTTAATATCCAGTGCACATATATTATATTTCCAGTGCACATATATTATATATATCCAGTGCAAATATATTAAATATCCAGTGCACATATAATAAATATCCAGTGCACATATATTATATATCCAGTGCACAGACATTATATATATCCAGTGCACATATATTAAATTTCCAGTGCACATATATTATATATATCTAGTTCACATAAAATAAATATCCAGTGCACATATATTAAATATCCAGTGCACATAAATTAAATTTCCAGTGCACATAAATTATATATCCAGTGCATATACATTATATATATCCAGTGCAAATATATTAAATATCCAGTGCACATATATTAAACATCCAGTGCACATAAATTATATATACAGTGTACATACATTATATATATATATATATATATATATATATATATCCAGTGCACACCTATTTAATATCCAGTGCACGTATATTATATATATCTAGTTCACATATAATAAATATCCAGTGCACATATATTAAATATCCAGTGCACATAAATTATATATCCAGTGCACATGTATTATATATATCCAGTGCAAATATATTAAATTTCCAGTGCACATAAATTAAATATCCAGTGCACATAAATTATATATCCAGTGCGCATACATTATATATATCCAGTGCACATTTATTTAATATCCAGTGCACATTTATTTAATATCCAGTGCACATATATTATATTTCCAGTGCACATTTATTATATATATCCAGTGCACATATATTAAATATCCAGTGCACATAAATTAAATATCCAGTGCACATAAATTATATATCCAGTGCACATACATTATATATATCCAGTGCACATTTATTTAATATCCAGTGCACATATATTATATTTCCAGTTCACATTTATTATATATATCCCGTGCAAATATATTAAATATCCAGTGCACATATATTATATTTCCAGTGCACATATTGTATCTAAATAAAGTGCACATATATTAAATATCCAGAGCACATATATGACATATCCAGTGCACATATATTAAATATCCAGTGCACATATATTATATTTCCAGTGCACATAAATTATATATCTAGTGCACATACATTATATATATGCAGTGCACATTTATTAAATATCCAGTGCATATATATTATATATATCTAGTGCACATATAATATATATAGTGCACATATATTAAATATCCAGTGCTCATATATTAAATATATCCAGTGCACATATATTAAATATCCAGTGCACATATATTATATATATCCAAAGCACATATGTTATATATATCCAGTGCACATATATTAAATATCCAGTGCACATATATTAAACATCCAGTGCACATATATTATATATATCCAGTGCACATAAATTAAATATCCAGTGCACATATATTAAACATCCAGTGCACATATATTAAATATCCAGTGCACATATATTTAATATCCAGTGCACAAAAATTAAATATCCCGTGCACATAATTTATATATCCAGTGCACATACATTATATATATCCAGTGCACATATATTAAATATCCAGTGCACATATATTAAATATATCCAGTGCACATATATTAAATATCCAGTGCACAAAAATTAAATATCCAGTGCACATAAATTATATATCCAGTGCACATACATTATATATATATCCAGTGCACACCTATTTAATATCCAGTGCACATATATTATATTTCCAGTGCACATATATTATTTATATCCAGTGCACATATATTAAATATCTAGTGCACATAAATTAAATATCCAGTGCACATATATTAAATATCCAGTGCACATAAATTTTATATCCAGTGCACATACATTATATATATCCAGTGCACATTTATTAAATATCCAGTGCACACATATTATATATATCTAGTGCACATATAATAAATATACAGTGCACATATATTAAATATCCAGTGCACATATATGAAATATATCCAGTGCACATATATTAAATATCCAGTGCACATATATTATATATATCCAAAGCACATATAGTATAAATATCCAGTGCACATATATTAAATATCCAGTGCACATTTATTAAATATCCATTGCACATATATTATATATATCCAGTGCACATATATTAAATATCCAGTGCACATATATTATATTTCCAGTACACATACATTACATATATCCAGTGCACATATATTAAATATCCAGTGCACACATATTAAATATATCCAGTGCACATATATTATATATATCCAGTGCACATATATTAAATATCAAGTGCATATATATTATATATCCAGTGCACATACATTATATATATCCAGTGCACATATATTAAATATCCAGTGCACATAAATGATATATATCCAGTGCACATTTATTAAATATCTAGTGCATTTATATTATATTTCCAGTGCACATATATTATATATATCCAGTGCACATAAATTAAATATCCAGTGCACATAAATGATATATTCAGTGCACATACATTATATATATCCAGTGCACATTTATTAAATATCCAGTGCACATATATTATATATATCTAGTGCACATATAATAAATATACAGTGCACATATATTAAATATCCAGTGCACATATATTAAATATATCCAGTGCACATATATTAAATATCTAGTGCACATATATTATATATATATCCAAAGCACAAATATTATATATATCCAGGGCACATCAATTAAATATCCAGTGCACATTTATTAAATATCCAGTGCACATATATTATATATCTAGTGCACATATAATAAATATACAGTGCACATATATTAAATATCCAGTGCACATATATTAAATATATCCAGTGCACATATATTAAATATCCAGTGCACATATATTACATATCTAGTGCACATATAATAAATATACAGTGCACATATATTAAATATCCAGTGCACATATATTAAATATATCCAGTGCACATATATTAAATATCTAGTGCACATATATTAAATATCCATTGCACATATATTATATATATCCAGTGCACATATATTAAATATCTAGTGCACATATATTAAATATCCATTGCACATATATTATATATATCCAGTGCACATATATTAAATATCCAGTGCACATATATTATATTTCCAGTGCACATACATTAC
The DNA here is from genome assembly GCF_031893055.1 of Leptodactylus fuscus. NCBI lineage: Eukaryota > Metazoa > Chordata > Amphibia > Anura > Leptodactylidae > Leptodactylus > Leptodactylus fuscus. The sequence goes on from NW_027439810.1 coordinate 327,349, forward strand.
ATATATCCAGTGCACATATATTAAATATCCAGTGCACATATATTAAACATCCAGTGCACATATATTATATATCCAGTGCACATATATTATATATATTCAGTGCACATATATTAAATATCCAGTGCGCATATATTATATATCCAGTGCACATATATTATATTTCCAGTGCATATATATTATGTATATCCAGTGCACATAAATTAAATATCCAGTGCACATAAATTATATATCCAGTGCACATACATTATATATATCTAGTGCACATTTATTAAATATCCAGTGCACATATATTAAATTTCCAGTGCACATAAATTAAATATCCAGTGCACATTTATTTAATATCCAGTGCACATATATTATATTTCCAGTGCACATATATTATATATATCCAGTGCAAATATATTAAATATCCAGTGCACATATATTAAATATCCAGTGCACATATAATAAATATCCAGTGCACATATATTATATGTATCCAGTGCACATATATTAAATATCCAGTGCACATATATTATATTTCCAGTGCACATACATTACATATATCCAGTGCATATATATTAAACATCCAGTGCACATCAATTATATATCCAGTGCACATAAATTATATATATCCAGTGCACATTTATTAAATATCTAGTGCACATATATTATATTTCCAGTGCACATATATTATATATATCCAGTGCACATAAATTAAATATCCAGTGCACATAAATTATATATCCAGTGCACATACATTATATATATCCAGTGCACATATATTATATATATCCAGTGCACATATATTAAATATCAAGTGCATATATATTATATATACAGTGCACATACATCATATATATCCAGTGCACATATATTAAATATCTAGTGCACATATATTAAACATCCAGTGCAAATCAATTATATATCCAGTGCACATAAATTATATATATCCAGTGCACATTTATTAAATATCTAGTGCACATATATTATATTTCCAGTGCACATATATTATATATATCCAGTGCACATAAATTAAATATCCAGTGCACATAAATGATATATCCAGTGCACATACATTATATATATTCAGTGCACATTTATTAAATATCCAGTGCACATATATTATATATATCTAGTGCACATATAATAAATATACAGTGCACATATATTAAATATCCAGTGCACATATATTAAATATATCCAGTGCACATATATTAAATATCCAGTGCACATATATTATATATATCCAAAGCACATATATTATATATATCCAGTGCACATAATTTATATATCCAGTGCACATACATTATATATATCCAGTGCACATTTATTAAATATCCAGTGCACATATATTATATATATCTAGTGCACATATAATAAATATACAGTGCACATATATTAAATATCCAGTGCACATATATTAAATATATCCAGTGCACATATATTAAATATCCAGTGCACATATATTATATATATCCAAAGCACATATATTATATATATCCAGTGCACATATATTAAATATCCAGTGCACATATATTATATATATATCCAAAGCACATATATTATATATATCCAGTGCACATAAATTAAATATCCAGTGCACATTTATTAAATATCCAGTGCACATATATTATATATATCTAGTGCACATATAATAAATATACAGTGCACATATATTAAATATCCAGTGCACATATATTAAATATATCCAGTGCACATATATTAAATATCCAGTGCACATATATTAAATATCCATTGCACATATATTATATATATCCAGTGCACATATATTAAATATCCAGTGCACATATATTATGTTTCCAGTGCACATACATTACATATATCCAGTGCACATATATTAAATATCCAGTGCACATATATTAAACATCCAGTGCACATATATTATATATCCAGTGCACATATATTATATATATTCAGTGCACATATATTAAATATCCAGTGCGCATATATTATATATCCATTGCACATATATTATATTTCCAGTGCACATATATTATGTATATCCAGTGCACATAAATTAAATATCCAGTGCACATAAATTATATATCCAGTGCACATACATTATATATATCTAGTGCACATTTATTAAATATCCAGTGCACATATATTATATTTCCAGTGCACATATATTATATATATCCAGTGCAATTATATTAAATATCCAGTGCACATAAATTATATATCCAGTGCACATTTATTTAATATCCAGTGCACATATATTATATTTCCAGTGCACATATATTAAATATATCCAGTGCACATATATTAAATATCCAGTGCACATATATTATATATCCAGTGCACATATATTAAATATCCAGTGCACATATATTATATATCCAGTGCACATACATTATATTTATCCAGTGCACATTTATTAAATATTCAGTGCACATATATTATGTATATCTAGTGCACATATAATAAATATACAGTGCACATATATTAAATATCCAGTGCACATATATTATATATATATCCAAAACACATATATTATATATATCCAGTGCACATATATTAAATATCCAGTGCACATATATTAAATATCCATTGCACATATATTATATGTATCCAGTGCACATATATTAAATATCCAGTGCACATATATTATATTTCCAGTGCACATAAATTATATATCTAGTGCACATACATTATATATATGCAGTGCACATTTATTAAATATCCAGTGCATATATATTATATATATCTAGTGCACATATATTAAATATCCAGTGCACATATATTATAATTCCAGTGCACATATATTAAATATCCAGTGCTCATATATTAAATATATCCAGTGCACATATATTAAATATCCAGTGCACATATAGTATATATATCCAAAGCACATATATTATATATATCCAGTGCACATATATTAAACATCCAGTGCACATATATTAAACATCCAGTGCACATATATTATATATATCCAGTGCACATAAATTAAATATCCAGTGCACATATATTAAACATCCAGTGCACATATATTAAATATCCAGTGCACATAAATTATATATCCAGTGCACATAAATTATATAAACCCAGTGCACATTTATTTAATATCCAGTGCACATATATTATATATATCCTGTGCACATATATTAAATATCCAGTGCACATATATTAAACATCCAGTGCACATATATTATATATATCCAGTGCACATAAATTAAATATCCAGTGCACATATATTAAACATCCAGTGCACATATATTATATATCCAGTGCACATATATTATATATATCCAGTGCACATATATTAAATATCCAGTGCACATAAATTAAATATCCAGTGCACATAAATTATGTATCCAGTGCACATAAATTATATATATCCAGTGCACATTTATTTAATATCCAGTGCACATATATTATATATATCCAGTGCAAATATATTAAATATTCAGTGCACATATATTAAATATCCAGTGCACATATAATGAATATCCAGTGCATATATATTATATATCCAGTGCACAGACATTATATATATCCAAAGCACATATATTAAATATCCAGTGCACATATATTATATATATCTAGTGCACATATAATAAATATCCAGTGCACATATATTAAATATCCAGTGCACATAAATTAAATTTCCAGTGCACATAAATTATATATCTAGTGCATATACATTATATATATCCAGTTCAAATATATTAAATATCCAGTGCACATATATTAAATATATCCAGTGCACATATATTAAATATCCAGGGCACAAAAATTAAATATCCCGTGCACATAATTTATATATCCAGTGCACATACATTATATATATCCAGTGCACATATATTAAATATCCAGTGCACATATATGAAATATATCCAGTGCACATATATTAAATATCCAGTGCACAAAAATTAAATATCCAGTGCACATAAATTATATATCCAGTGCACATACATTATATATATATCCAGTGCACACCTATTTAATATCCAGTGCACATATATTATATTTCCAGTGCACATATATTATTTATATCCAGTGCACATATATTAAATATCCAGTGCACATAAATTATATATCCAGTGCACATAAATTATATAAACCCAGTGCACATTTATTTAATATCCAGTGCACATATATTATATATATCCAGTGCACATATATTAAATATCCAGTGCACATATATTAAACATCCAGTGCACATATATTATATATATCCAGTGCACATAAATTAAATATCCAGTGCACATATATTATACATCCAGTGCACATATATTATATATCCAGTGCACATATATTATATATATCCAGTGCACATATATTAAATATCCAGTGCACATAAATTAAATATCCAGTGCACATAAATTATATATCCAGTGCACATAAATTATATATATCCAGTGCACATTTATTTAATATCCAGTGCACATATATTATATTTCCAGTGCACATATATTATATATATCCAGTGCAAATATATTAAATATTCAGTGCATATATATTAAATATCCAGTGCACATATAATAAATATCCAGTGCATATATATGTTATATATCCAGTGCACAGACATTATATATATCCAGTGCACATATATTAAATATCCAGTGCACATATATTATATATATCTAGTGCACATATAATAAATATCCAGTGCACATATATTAAATAACCAGTGCACATAAATTAAATTTCCAGTGCACATAAATTATATATCTAGTGCATATACATTATATATATCCAGTTCAAATATATTAAATATCCAGTGCACATATATTAAATATATCCAGTGCACATATATTAAATATCCAGTGCACATATATTATATTTCCAGTGCACATAAATTATATATCTAGTGCACATACATTATATATATGCAGTGCACATTTATTAAATATCCAGTGCATATATATTATATATATCTAGTGCACATATATTAAATATCCAGTGCTCATATATTAAATATATCCAGTGCACATATATTAAATATCCAGTGCACATATATTATATATATCCAAAGCACATATATTATATATATCCAGTGCACATATATTAAACATCCAGTGCACATATATTAAACATCCAGTGCACATATATTATATATATCCAGTGCACATAAATTAAATATCCAGTGCACATATATTAAACATCCAGTGCACATATATTAAACATCCAGTGCACATATATTATATATATCCAGTGCACATAAATTAAATATCCAGTGCACATATATTAAACATCCAGTGCACATATATTAAATATCCAGTGCACATAAATTATATATCCAGTGCACATAAATTATATAAACCCAGTGCACATTTATTTAATATCCAGTGCACATATATTATATATATCCAGTGCACATATATTAAATATCCAGTGCACATATATTAAACATCCAGTGCACATATATTATATATATCCAGTGCACATAAATTAAATATCCAGTGCACATATATTAAATATCCAGTGCACATATAATAAATATCCAGTGCATATATATTATATATCCAGTGCACAGACATTATATATATCCAAAGCACATATATTAAATATCCAGTGCACATATATTATATATATCTAGTGCACATATAATAAATATCCAGTGCACATATATTAAATATCCAGTGCACATAAATTAAATTTCCAGTGCACATAAATTATATATCTAGTGCATATACATTATATATATCCAGTTCAAATATATTAAATATCTAGTGCACATATATTAAATATATCCAGTGCACATATATTAAATATCCAGGGCACAAAAATTAAATATCCCGTGCACATAATTTATATATCCAGTGCACATACATTATATATATCCAGTGCACATATATTAAATATCCAGTGCACATATATTAAATATATCCAGTGCACATATATTAAATATCCAGTGCACAAAAATTAAATATCCAGTGCACATAAATTATATATCCATTGCACATACATTATATATATATCCAGTGCACACCTATTTAATATCCAGTGCACATATATTATATTTCCAGTGCACATATATTATTTATATCCAGTGCACATATATTAAATATCCAGTGCACATAAATTATATATCCAGTGCACATAAATTATATAAACCCAGTGCACATTTATTTAATATCCAGTGCACATATATTATATGTATCCAGTGCACATATATTAAATATCCAGTGCACATATATTAAACATCCAGTGCACATATATTATATATATCCAGTGCACATAAATTAAATATCCAGTGCACATATATTATACATCCAGTGCACATATATTATATATCCAGTGCACATATATTATATATATCCAGTACACATATATTAAATATCCAGTGCACATAAATTAAATATCCAGTGCACATAAATTATATATCCAGTGCACATAAATTATGTATATCCAGTGCACATTTATTTAATATCCAGTGCACATATATTATATTTCCAGTGCACATATATTATATATATCCAGTGCAAATATATTAAATATTCAGTGCACATATATTAAATATCCAGTGCACATATAATAAATATCCAGTGCATATATATTATATATCCAGTGCACAGACATTATATATATCCAGTGCACATATATTAAATATCCAGTGCACATATATTATATATATCTAGTGCACATATAATAAATATCCAGTGCACATATATTAAATATCCAGTGCACATAAATTAAATTTCCAGTGCACATAAATTATATATCTAGTGCATATACATTATATATATATCCAGTTCAAATATATTAAATATCCAGTGCACATATATTAAATATATCCAGTGCACATATATTAAATATCCAGGGCACAAAAATTAAATATCCTGTGCACATAATTTATATATCCAGTGCACATACATTATATATATCCAGTGCACATATATTAAATATCCAGTGAACATATATTAAATATATCCAGTGCACACCTATTTAATATCCAGTGCACAAAAATTAAATATCCAGTGCACATAAATTATATATCCAGTGCACATACATTATATATCCAGTGCACATATATTAAATATCCAGTGCACATATATTAAATATCCAGTGCACATAAATTATATATCTAGTGCACATACATTATATATATCCAGTGCACATTTATTAAATATCCAGTGCACATATATTATATATATCTAGTGCACATATAATATATATAGTGCACATATATTAAATATCCAGTGCTCATATATTAAATATATCCAGTGCACATACATTAAATATCCAGTGCACATATATTATATATATCCAAAGCACATATATTATATATATCCAGTGCACATATATTAAACATCCAGTGCACATATATTATATATATATCCAGTGCACAAAAATTAAATATCCAGTGCACATAAATTAAACATCCAGTGCACATATATTAAATATCCAGTGCACATAAATTATATATCCAGTGCACGTAAATTATATAAACCCAGTGCACATTTATTTAATATCCAGTGCACATATATTATATATATCCAGTGCACGTATATTAAATATCCAGTGCACATATATTATATATATCCAGTGCACATAAATTAAATATCCAGTGCACATATATTAAACATCCAGTGCACATATATTATATATCCAGTGCACATATATTATATATATCCAGTGCACATATATTAAATATCCAGTGCACATAAATTAAATATCCAGTGTACATAAATTATATATCCAGTGCACATAAATTATATATACCCAGTGCACATTTATTTAATATCCAGTGCACATATATTATATTTCCAGTGCACATATATTATATATATCCAGTGCAAATATATTAAATATCCAGTGCACATATAATAAATATCCAGTGCACATATATTATATATCCAGTGCACAGACATTATATATATCCAGTGCACATATATTAAATTTCCAGTGCACATATATTATATATATCTAGTTCACATAAAATAAATATCCAGTGCACATATATTAAATATCCAGTGCACATAAATTAAATTTCCAGTGCACATAAATTATATATCCAGTGCATATACATTATATATATCCAGTGCAAATATATTAAATATCCAGTGCACATATATTAAACATCCAGTGCACATAAATTATATATACAGTGTACATACATTATATATATATATATATATATATATATATATATATCCAGTGCACACCTATTTAATATCCAGTGCACGTATATTATATATATCTAGTTCACATATAATAAATATCCAGTGCACATATATTAAATATCCAGTGCACATAAATTAAATTTCCAGTGCACATAAATTATATATCTAGTGCATATACATTATATATATCCAGTTCAAATATATTAAATATCTAGTGCACATATATTAAATATATCCAGTGCACATATATTAAATATCCAGGGCACAAAAATTAAATATCCCGTGCACATAATTTATATATCCAGTGCACATACATTATATATATCCAGTGCACATATATTAAATATCCAGTGCACATATATTAAATATATCCAGTGCACATATATTAAATATCCAGTGCACAAAAATTAAATATCCAGTGCACATAAATTATATATCCATTGCACATACATTATATATATATCCAGTGCACACCTATTTAATATCCAGTGCACATATATTATATTTCCAGTGCACATATATTATTTATATCCAGTGCACATATATTAAATATCCAGTGCACATAAATTATATATCCAGTGCACATAAATTATATAAACCCAGTGCACATTTATTTAATATCCAGTGCACATATATTATATGTATCCAGTGCACATATATTAAATATCCAGTGCACATATATTAAACATCCAGTGCACATATATTATATATATCCAGTGCACATAAATTAAATATCCAGTGCACATATATTATACATCCAGTGCACATATATTATATATCCAGTGCACATATATTATATATATCCAGTACACATATATTAAATATCCAGTGCACATAAATTAAATATCCAGTGCACATAAATTATATATCCAGTGCACATAAATTATGTATATCCAGTGCACATTTATTTAATATCCAGTGCACATATATTATATTTCCAGTGCACATATATTATATATATCCAGTGCAAATATATTAAATATTCAGTGCACATATATTAAATATCCAGTGCACATATAATAAATATCCAGTGCATATATATTATATATCCAGTGCACAGACATTATATATATCCAGTGCACATATATTAAATATCCAGTGCACATATATTATATATATCTAGTGCACATATAATAAATATCCAGTGCACATATATTAAATATCCAGTGCACATAAATTAAATTTCCAGTGCACATAAATTATATATCTAGTGCATATACATTATATATATATCCAGTTCAAATATATTAAATATCCAGTGCACATATATTAAATATATCCAGTGCACATATATTAAATATCCAGGGCACAAAAATTAAATATCCTGTGCACATAATTTATATATCCAGTGCACATACATTATATATATCCAGTGCACATATATTAAATATCCAGTGAACATATATTAAATATATCCAGTGCACACCTATTTAATATCCAGTGCACAAAAATTAAATATCCAGTGCACATAAATTATATATCCAGTGCACATACATTATATATCCAGTGCACATATATTAAATATCCAGTGCACATATATTAAATATCCAGTGCACATAAATTATATATCTAGTGCACATACATTATATATATCCAGTGCACATTTATTAAATATCCAGTGCACATATATTATATATATCTAGTGCACATATAATATATATAGTGCACATATATTAAATATCCAGTGCTCATATATTAAATATATCCAGTGCACATACATTAAATATCCAGTGCACATATATTATATATATCCAAAGCACATATATTATATATATCCAGTGCACATATATTAAACATCCAGTGCACATATATTATATATATATCCAGTGCACAAAAATTAAATATCCAGTGCACATAAATTAAACATCCAGTGCACATATATTAAATATCCAGTGCACATAAATTATATATCCAGTGCACGTAAATTATATAAACCCAGTGCACATTTATTTAATATCCAGTGCACATATATTATATATATCCAGTGCACGTATATTAAATATCCAGTGCACATATATTATATATATCCAGTGCACATAAATTAAATATCCAGTGCACATATATTAAACATCCAGTGCACATATATTATATATCCAGTGCACATATATTATATATATCCAGTGCACATATATTAAATATCCAGTGCACATAAATTAAATATCCAGTGTACATAAATTATATATCCAGTGCACATAAATTATATATACCCAGTGCACATTTATTTAATATCCAGTGCACATATATTATATTTCCAGTGCACATATATTATATATATCCAGTGCAAATATATTAAATATCCAGTGCACATATAATAAATATCCAGTGCACATATATTATATATCCAGTGCACAGACATTATATATATCCAGTGCACATATATTAAATTTCCAGTGCACATATATTATATATATCTAGTTCACATAAAATAAATATCCAGTGCACATATATTAAATATCCAGTGCACATAAATTAAATTTCCAGTGCACATAAATTATATATCCAGTGCATATACATTATATATATCCAGTGCAAATATATTAAATATCCAGTGCACATATATTAAACATCCAGTGCACATAAATTATATATACAGTGTACATACATTATATATATATATATATATATATATATATATATATCCAGTGCACACCTATTTAATATCCAGTGCACGTATATTATATATATCTAGTTCACATATAATAAATATCCAGTGCACATATATTAAATATCCAGTGCACATAAATTATATATCCAGTGCACATGTATTATATATATCCAGTGCAAATATATTAAATTTCCAGTGCACATAAATTAAATATCCAGTGCACATAAATTATATATCCAGTGCGCATACATTATATATATCCAGTGCACATTTATTTAATATCCAGTGCACATTTATTTAATATCCAGTGCACATATATTATATTTCCAGTGCACATTTATTATATATATCCAGTGCACATATATTAAATATCCAGTGCACATAAATTAAATATCCAGTGCACATAAATTATATATCCAGTGCACATACATTATATATATCCAGTGCACATTTATTTAATATCCAGTGCACATATATTATATTTCCAGTTCACATTTATTATATATATCCCGTGCAAATATATTAAATATCCAGTGCACATATATTATATTTCCAGTGCACATATTGTATCTAAATAAAGTGCACATATATTAAATATCCAGAGCACATATATGACATATCCAGTGCACATATATTAAATATCCAGTGCACATATATTATATTTCCAGTGCACATAAATTATATATCTAGTGCACATACATTATATATATGCAGTGCACATTTATTAAATATCCAGTGCATATATATTATATATATCTAGTGCACATATAATATATATAGTGCACATATATTAAATATCCAGTGCTCATATATTAAATATATCCAGTGCACATATATTAAATATCCAGTGCACATATATTATATATATCCAAAGCACATATGTTATATATATCCAGTGCACATATATTAAATATCCAGTGCACATATATTAAACATCCAGTGCACATATATTATATATATCCAGTGCACATAAATTAAATATCCAGTGCACATATATTAAACATCCAGTGCACATATATTAAATATCCAGTGCACATATATTTAATATCCAGTGCACAAAAATTAAATATCCCGTGCACATAATTTATATATCCAGTGCACATACATTATATATATCCAGTGCACATATATTAAATATCCAGTGCACATATATTAAATATATCCAGTGCACATATATTAAATATCCAGTGCACAAAAATTAAATATCCAGTGCACATAAATTATATATCCAGTGCACATACATTATATATATATCCAGTGCACACCTATTTAATATCCAGTGCACATATATTATATTTCCAGTGCACATATATTATTTATATCCAGTGCACATATATTAAATATCTAGTGCACATAAATTAAATATCCAGTGCACATATATTAAATATCCAGTGCACATAAATTTTATATCCAGTGCACATACATTATATATATCCAGTGCACATTTATTAAATATCCAGTGCACACATATTATATATATCTAGTGCACATATAATAAATATACAGTGCACATATATTAAATATCCAGTGCACATATATGAAATATATCCAGTGCACATATATTAAATATCCAGTGCACATATATTATATATATCCAAAGCACATATAGTATAAATATCCAGTGCACATATATTAAATATCCAGTGCACATTTATTAAATATCCATTGCACATATATTATATATATCCAGTGCACATATATTAAATATCCAGTGCACATATATTATATTTCCAGTACACATACATTACATATATCCAGTGCACATATATTAAATATCCAGTGCACACATATTAAATATATCCAGTGCACATATATTATATATATCCAGTGCACATATATTAAATATCAAGTGCATATATATTATATATCCAGTGCACATACATTATATATATCCAGTGCACATATATTAAATATCCAGTGCACATAAATGATATATATCCAGTGCACATTTATTAAATATCTAGTGCATTTATATTATATTTCCAGTGCACATATATTATATATATCCAGTGCACATAAATTAAATATCCAGTGCACATAAATGATATATTCAGTGCACATACATTATATATATCCAGTGCACATTTATTAAATATCCAGTGCACATATATTATATATATCTAGTGCACATATAATAAATATACAGTGCACATATATTAAATATCCAGTGCACATATATTAAATATATCCAGTGCACATATATTAAATATCTAGTGCACATATATTATATATATATCCAAAGCACAAATATTATATATATCCAGGGCACATCAATTAAATATCCAGTGCACATTTATTAAATATCCAGTGCACATATATTATATATCTAGTGCACATATAATAAATATACAGTGCACATATATTAAATATCCAGTGCACATATATTAAATATATCCAGTGCACATATATTAAATATCCAGTGCACATATATTACATATCTAGTGCACATATAATAAATATACAGTGCACATATATTAAATATCCAGTGCACATATATTAAATATATCCAGTGCACATATATTAAATATCTAGTGCACATATATTAAATATCCATTGCACATATATTATATATATCCAGTGCACATATATTAAATATCTAGTGCACATATATTAAATATCCATTGCACATATATTATATATATCCAGTGCACATATATTAAATATCCAGTGCACATATATTATATTTCCAGTGCACATACATTACATATATCCAGTGCACATATATTAAATATCCAGTGCACATATATTAAACATCCAGTGCACATATATTATATATCCAGTGCACATATATTATATATATTCAGTGCACATATATTAAATATCCAGTGCGCATATATTATATATCCAGTGCACATATATTATATTTCCAGTGCATATATATTATGTATATCCAGTGCACATAAATTAAATATCCAGTGCACATAAATTATATATCCAGTGCACATACATTATATATATCTAGTGCACATTTATTAAATATCCAGTGCACATATATTAAATTTCCAGTGCACATAAATTAAATATCCAGTGCACATTTATTTAATATCCAGTGCACATATATTATATTTCCAGTGCACATATATTATATATATCCAGTGCAAATATATTAAATATCCAGTGCACATATATTAAATATCCAGTGCACATATAATAAATATCCAGTGCACATATATTATATGTATCCAGTGCACATATATTAAATATCCAGTGCACATATATTATATTTCCAGTGCACATACATTACATATATCCAGTGCATATATATTAAACATCCAGTGCACATCAATTATATATCCAGTGCACATAAATTATATATATCCAGTGCACATTTATTAAATATCTAGTGCACATATATTATATTTCCAGTGCACATATATTATATATATCCAGTGCACATAAATTAAATATCCAGTGCACATAAATTATATATCCAGTGCACATACATTATATATATCCAGTGCACATATATTATATATATCCAGTGCACATATATTAAATATCAAGTGCATATATATTATATATACAGTGCACATACATCATATATATCCAGTGCACATATATTAAATATCTAGTGCACATATATTAAACATCCAGTGCAAATCAATTATATATCCAGTGCACATAAATTATATATATCCAGTGCACATTTATTAAATATCTAGTGCACATATATTATATTTCCAGTGCACATATATTATATATATCCAGTGCACATAAATTAAATATCCAGTGCACATAAATGATATATCCAGTGCACATACATTATATATATTCAGTGCACATTTATTAAATATCCAGTGCACATATATTATATATATCTAGTGCACATATAATAAATATACAGTGCACATATATTAAATATCCAGTGCACATATATTAAATATATCCAGTGCACATATATTAAATATCCAGTGCACATATATTATATATATCCAAAGCACATATATTATATATATCCAGTGCACATAATTTATATATCCAGTGCACATACATTATATATATCCAGTGCACATTTATTAAATATCCAGTGCACATATATTATATATATCTAGTGCACATATAATAAATATACAGTGCACATATATTAAATATCCAGTGCACATATATTAAATATATCCAGTGCACATATATTAAATATCCAGTGCACATATATTATATATATCCAAAGCACATATATTATATATATCCAGTGCACATATATTAAATATCCAGTGCACATATATTATATATATATCCAAAGCACATATATTATATATATCCAGTGCACATAAATTAAATATCCAGTGCACATTTATTAAATATCCAGTGCACATATATTATATATATCTAGTGCACATATAATAAATATACAGTGCACATATATTAAATATCCAGTGCACATATATTAAATATATCCAGTGCACATATATTAAATATCCAGTGCACATATATTAAATATCCATTGCACATATATTATATATATCCAGTGCACATATATTAAATATCCAGTGCACATATATTATGTTTCCAGTGCACATACATTACATATATCCAGTGCACATATATTAAATATCCAGTGCACATATATTAAACATCCAGTGCACATATATTATATATCCAGTGCACATATATTATATATATTCAGTGCACATATATTAAATATCCAGTGCGCATATATTATATATCCATTGCACATATATTATATTTCCAGTGCACATATATTATGTATATCCAGTGCACATAAATTAAATATCCAGTGCACATAAATTATATATCCAGTGCACATACATTATATATATCTAGTGCACATTTATTAAATATCCAGTGCACATATATTATATTTCCAGTGCACATATATTATATATATCCAGTGCAATTATATTAAATATCCAGTGCACATAAATTATATATCCAGTGCACATTTATTTAATATCCAGTGCACATATATTATATTTCCAGTGCACATATATTAAATATATCCAGTGCACATATATTAAATATCCAGTGCACGTATATTATATATCCAGTGCACATATATTAAATATCCAGTGCACATATATTATATATCCAGTGCACATACATTATATTTATCCAGTGCACATTTATTAAATATCCAGTGCACATATATTAAATATCTATTGCACATATATTAAATATATCCAGTTCACATATATTAAATATCCAGTGCACATACATTATATATATACAAAGCAAATATATTATATATATATCCAGTGCACATATATTAAATATCCAGTGCACATATATTAAATATCCATTGCACATATATTATATATTTACAGTGCACATATATTAAATATCCAGTGCACATATATTATATTTCCAGTGCAAATACATTACATATATCCAGTGCACATATATTAAACATCCAGTGCACATCAATTATATATCCAGTGCACATAAATTATGTATATCCAGTGCACATTTATTAAATATCTAGTGCACATATATTATATTTCCAGTGCACATATATTATATATGTCCAGTGCACATATATTAAATATCCAGTGCACATATATTATATATCCAGTGCACATACATTATATATATATATCAAGTGCACATATATTAAATATCCAGTGCACATATATTATATATCCAGTGCACATACATTATATATTTCCAGTGCACATATTTTATCAATATACATTGCATATATATTAATTATCCAGTGCACACATATTATATATCCAGTGCACATACATTATATATATCCAGTGCACATATATTAAATATCCTTTGCACATATATTATATATATCCAGTGCACATATATTAAATATCCAGTGCACACATATTATATATCCAGTGCACATACATTATATATATCCAGTGCACATATATTAAATATCCAGTGCACATATGTTAAATATATCCAGTGCACATATATTAAATATCCAGTGCACAAAAATTAAATATCCAGTGCACATAAATTATATATCCAGTGCACATACATTATATATATCCAGTGCACATATATTAAATATCCTTTGCACATATATTATATATATCCAGTGCACATATATTAAATATCCAGTGCACACATATTATATATCCAGTGCACATACATTATATATATATATCCAGTGCACATATATTAAATATCCAGTGCACATATATTATATATATCCAGTGCACACCTATTTAATATCCAGTGCACATATATTATATTTCCAGTGCACATATATTATTTATATCCAGTGCACATATATTAAATATCCAGTGCACATATATTAAAAATCCAGTGCACATATATTAAATATTCAGTGCACATAAATTATATATCTAGTGCACATACATTATATATATCCAGTGCACATTTATTAAATATCCAGTGCACATATATTATATATATATCTAGTGCACATATAATATATATTCAGTGCACATATATTAAATATCCAGTGCACATATATTAAATATATCCAGTGCACATATATTAAATATCCAGTGCACATATATTATATATATCCAAAGCACATATATTATATATATCCAGTGCACATATATTAAATATCCAGTGCACATATATTAAACATCCAGTGCACATATATTATATATATCCAGTGCACATAAATTAAATATCCAGTGCACATATATTAAACATCCAGTGCACATATATTAAATATCCAGTGCACATAAATTATATATCCAGTGCACATGAATTATATATACCCAGTGCACATTTATTTAATATCCAGTGCACATATATTATATATATCCAGTGCACATATATTAATTATCCAGTGCACATATATTAAACATCTAGTGCACATATAATAAATATACAGTGCACATATATTAAATATCCAGTGCACATATATTAAATATATCCAGTGCACATATATTAAATATCCAGTGCACATATATTATATATATCCAAAGCACATACATTATATATATCCAGTGCACATATATTAAATATCCAGTGCACATATATTATATATCCAGTGCACATACATTATATATTTCCAGTGCACATATTTTATCAATATACAGTGCATATATATCAAATAACCAGTGCACACATATTATATATCCAGTGCACATACATTATATATATCCAGTGCACATATATTAAATATCGTTTGCACATATATTATATATATCCAGTGCACATACATTATATATATCCAGTGCACATTTATTAAATATCCAGTGCACATATATTAAATATATCCAGTGCACATATATTAAATATCCAGTGCACAAAAATTAAATATCCAGTGCACATAAATTATATATCCAGTGCACATACATTATATATATCCAGTGCACACCTATTTAATATTCAGTGCAAATATATTATATTTCCAGTGCACATATATTATTTATATCCAGTGCACATATATTAAATATCCAGTGCACATATATTAAATATCCAGTGCACATAAATTATATATCTAGTGCACATACATTATATATATCCAGTGCACATTTATTAAATATCCAGTGCACATATATTATATATATCTAGTGCAAATATAATATATATAGTGCACATATATTAAATATCCAGTGCTCATATATTAAATATATCCAGTGCACATTTATTTAATATCCAGTGCACATATATTATAATTCCAGTGCACATATATTAAATATCCAGTGCTCATATATTAAATATATCCAGTGCACATATATTAAATATCCAGTGCACATATAGTATATATATCCAAAGCACATATATTATATATATCCAGTGCACATATATTAAACATCCAGTGCACATATATTAAACATCCAGTGCACATATATTATATATATCCAGTGCACATAAATTAAATATCCAGTGCACATATATTAAACATCCAGTGCACATATATTAAATATCCAGTGCACATAAATTATATATCCAGTGCACATAAATTATATAAACCCAGTGCACATTTATTTAATATCCAGTGCACATATATTATATATATCCTGTGCACATATATTAAATATCCAGTGCACATATATTAAACATCCAGTGCACATATATTATATATATCCAGTGCACATAAATTAAATATCCAGTGCACATATATTAAACATCCAGTGCACATATATTATATATCTAGTGCACATATATTATATATATCCAGTGCACATATATTAAATATCCAGTGCACATAAATTAAATATCCAGTGCACATAAATTATGTATCCAGTGCACATAAATTATATATATCCAGTGCACATTTATTTAATATCCAGTGCACATATATTATATATATCCAGTGCAAATATATTAAATATTCAGTGCACATATATTAAATATCCAGTGCACATATAATGAATATCCAGTGCATATATATTATATATCCAGTGCACAGACATTATATATATCCAAAGCACATATATTAAATATCCAGTGCACATATATTATATATATCTAGTGCACATATAATAAATATCCAGTGCACATATATTAAATATCCAGTGCACATAAATTAAATTTCCAGTGCACATAAATTATATATCTAGTGCATATACATTATATATATCCAGTTCAAATATATTAAATATCCAGTGCACATATATTAAATATATCCAGTGCACATATATTAAATATCCAGGGCACAAAAATTAAATATCCCGTGCACATAATTTATATATCCAGTGCACATACATTATATATATCCAGTGCACATATATTAAATATCCAGTGCACATATATGAAATATATCCAGTGCACATATATTAAATATCCAGTGCACAAAAATTAAATATCCAGTGCACATAAATTATATATCCAGTGCACATACATTATATATATATCCAGTGCACACCTATTTAATATCCAGTGCACATATATTATATTTCCAGTGCACATATATTATTTATATCCAGTGCACATATATTAAATATCCAGTGCACATAAATTATATATCCAGTGCACATAAATTATATAAACCCAGTGCACATTTATTTAATATCCAGTGCACATATATTATATATATCCAGTGCACATATATTAAATATCCAGTGCACATATATTAAACATCCAGTGCACATATATTATATATATCCAGTGCACATAAATTAAATATCCAGTGCACATATATTATACATCCAGTGCACATATATTATATATCCAGTGCACATATATTATATATATCCAGTGCACATATATTAAATATCCAGTGCACATAAACTAAATATCCAGTGCACATAAATTATATATCCAGTGCACATAAATTATATATATCCAGTGCACATTTATTTAATATCCAGTGCACATATATTATATTTCCAGTGCACATATATTATATATATCCAGTGCAAATATATTAAATATTCAGTGCATATATATTAAATATCCAGTGCACATATAATAAATATCCAGTGCATATATATTATATATCCAGTGCACAGACATTATATATATCCAGTGCACATATATTAAATATCCAGTGCACATATATTATATATATCTAGTGCACATATAATAAATATCCAGTGCACATATATTAAATATCCAGTGCACATAAATTAAATTTCCAGTGCACATAAATTATATATCTAGTGCATATACATTATATATATCCAGTTCAAATATATTAAATATCCAGTGCACATATATTAAATATATCCAGTGCACATATATTAAATATCCAGTGCACATATATTATATTTCCAGTGCACATAAATTATATATCTAGTGCACATACATTATATATATGCAGTGCACATTTATTAAATATCCAGTGCATATATATTATATATATCTAGTGCACATATATTAAATATCCAGTGCTCATATATTAAATATATCCAGTGCACATATATTAAATATCCAGTGCACATATATTATATATATCCAAAGCACATATATTATATATATCCAGTGCACATATATTAAACATCCAGTGCACATATATTAAACATCCAGTGCACATATATTATATATATCCAGTGCACATAAATTAAATATCCAGTGCACATATATTAAACATCCAGTGCACATATATTAAACATCCAGTGCACATATATTATATATATCCAGTGCACATAAATTAAATATCCAGTGCACATATATTAAACATCCAGTGCACATATATTAAATATCCAGTGCACATAAATTATATATCCAGTGCACATAAATTATATAAACCCAGTGCACATTTATTTAATATCCAGTGCACATATATTATATATATCCAGTGCACATATATTAAATATCCAGTGCACATATATTAAACATCCAGTGCACATATATTATATATATCCAGTGCACATAAATTAAATATCCAGTGCACATATATTAAATATCCAGTGCACATATAATAAATATCCAGTGCATATATATTATATATCCAGTGCACAGACATTATATATATCCAAAGCACATATATTAAATATCCAGTGCACATATATTATATATATCTAGTGCACATATAATAAATATCCAGTGCACATATATTAAATATCCAGTGCACATAAATTAAATTTCCAGTGCACATAAATTATATATCTAGTGCATATACATTATATATATCCAGTTCAAATATATTAAATATCTAGTGCACATATATTAAATATATCCAGTGCACATATATTAAATATCCAGGGCACAAAAATTAAATATCCCGTGCACATAATTTATATATCCAGTGCACATACATTATATATATCCAGTGCACATATATTAAATATCCAGTGCACATATATTAAATATATCCAGTGCACATATATTAAATATCCAGTGCACAAAAATTAAATATCCAGTGCACATAAATTATATATCCATTGCACATACATTATATATATATCCAGTGCACACCTATTTAATATCCAGTGCACATATATTATATTTCCAGTGCACATATATTATTTATATCCAGTGCACATATATTAAATATCCAGTGCACATAAATTATATATCCAGTGCACATAAATTATATAAACCCAGTGCACATTTATTTAATATCCAGTGCACATATATTATATGTATCCAGTGCACATATATTAAATATCCAGTGCACATATATTAAACATCCAGTGCACATATATTATATATATCCAGTGCACATAAATTAAATATCCAGTGCACATATATTATACATCCAGTGCACATATATTATATATCCAGTGCACATATATTATATATATCCAGTACACATATATTAAATATCCAGTGCACATAAATTAAATATCCAGTGCACATAAATTATATATCCAGTGCACATAAATTATGTATATCCAGTGCACATTTATTTAATATCCAGTGCACATATATTATATTTCCAGTGCACATATATTATATATATCCAGTGCAAATATATTAAATATTCAGTGCACATATATTAAATATCCAGTGCACATATAATAAATATCCAGTGCATATATATTATATATCCAGTGCACAGACATTATATATATCCAGTGCACATATATTAAATATCCAGTGCACATATATTATATATATCTAGTGCACATATAATAAATATCCAGTGCACATATATTAAATATCCAGTGCACATAAATTAAATTTCCAGTGCACATAAATTATATATCTAGTGCATATACATTATATATATATCCAGTTCAAATATATTAAATATCCAGTGCACATATATTAAATATATCCAGTGCACATATATTAAATATCCAGGGCACAAAAATTAAATATCCTGTGCACATAATTTATATATCCAGTGCACATACATTATATATATCCAGTGCACATATATTAAATATCCAGTGAACATATATTAAATATATCCAGTGCACACCTATTTAATATCCAGTGCACAAAAATTAAATATCCAGTGCACATAAATTATATATCCAGTGCACATACATTATATATCCAGTGCACATATATTAAATATCCAGTGCACATATATTAAATATCCAGTGCACATAAATTATATATCTAGTGCACATACATTATATATATCCAGTGCACATTTATTAAATATCCAGTGCACATATATTATATATATCTAGTGCACATATAATATATATAGTGCACATATATTAAATATCCAGTGCTCATATATTAAATATATCCAGTGCACATACATTAAATATCCAGTGCACATATATTATATATATCCAAAGCACATATATTATATATATCCAGTGCACATATATTAAACATCCAGTGCACATATATTATATATATCCAGTGCACAAAAATTAAATATCCAGTGCACATAAATTAAACATCCAGTGCACATATATTAAATATCCAGTGCACATAAATTATATATCCAGTGCACGTAAATTATATAAACCCAGTGCACATTTATTTAATATCCAGTGCACATATATTATATATATCCAGTGCACGTATATTAAATATCCAGTGCACATATATTATATATATCCAGTGCACATAAATTAAATATCCAGTGCACATATATTAAACATCCAGTGCACATATATTATATATCCAGTGCACATATATTATATATATCCAGTGCACATATATTAAATATCCAGTGCACATAAATTAAATATCCAGTGTACATAAATTATATATCCAGTGCACATAAATTATATATACCCAGTGCACATTTATTTAATATCCAGTGCACATATATTATATTTCCAGTGCACATATATTATATATATCCAGTGCAAATATATTAAATATCCAGTGCACATATAATAAATATCCAGTGCACATATATTATATATCCAGTGCACAGACATTATATATATCCAGTGCACATATATTAAATTTCCAGTGCACATATATTATATATATCTAGTTCACATAAAATAAATATCCAGTGCACATATATTAAATATCCAGTGCACATAAATTAAATTTCCAGTGCACATAAATTATATATCCAGTGCATATACATTATATATATCCAGTGCAAATATATTAAATATCCAGTGCACATATATTAAACATCCAGTGCACATAAATTATATATACAGTGTACATACATTATATATATATATATATATATATATATCCAGTGCACACCTATTTAATATCCAGTGCACGTATATTATATATATCTAGTTCACATATAATAAATATCCAGTGCACATATATTAAATATCCAGTGCACATAAATTATATATCCAGTGCACATGTATTATATATATCCAGTGCAAATATATTAAATTTCCAGTGCACATAAATTAAATATCCAGTGCACATAAATTATATATCCAGTGCGCATACATTATATATATCCAGTGCACATTTATTTAATATCCAGTGCACATTTATTTAATATCCAGTGCACATATATTATATTTCCAGTGCACATTTATTATATATATCCAGTGCACATATATTAAATATCCAGTGCACATAAATTAAATATCCAGTGCACATAAATTATATATCCAGTGCACATACATTATATATATCCAGTGCACATTTATTTAATATCCAGTGCACATATATTATATTTCCAGTTCACATTTATTATATATATCCCGTGCAAATATATTAAATATCCAGTGCACATATATTATATTTCCAGTGCACATATTGTATCTAAATAAAGTGCACATATATTAAATATCCAGAGCACATATATGACATATCCAGTGCACATATATTAAATATCCAGTGCACATATATTATATTTCCAGTGCACATAAATTATATATCTAGTGCACATACATTATATATATGCAGTGCACATTTATTAAATATCCAGTGCATATATATTATATATATCTAGTGCACATATAATATATATAGTGCACATATATTAAATATCCAGTGCTCATATATTAAATATATCCAGTGCACATATATTAAATATCCAGTGCACATATATTATATATATCCAAAGCACATATATTATATATATCCAGTGCACATATATTAAATATCCAGTGCACATATATTAAACATCCAGTGCACATATATTATATATATCCAGTGCACATAAATTAAATATCCAGTGCACATATATTAAACATCCAGTGCACATATATTAAATATCCAGTGCACATATATTTAATATCCAGTGCACAAAAATTAAATATCCCGTGCACATAATTTATATATCCAGTGCACATACATTATATATATCCAGTGCACATATATTAAATATCCAGTGCACATATATTAAATATATCCAGTGCACATATATTAAATATCCAGTGCACAAAAATTAAATATCCAGTGCACATAAATTATATATCCAGTGCACATACATTATATATATATCCAGTGCACACCTATTTAATATCCAGTGCACATATATTATATTTCCAGTGCACATATATTATTTATATCCAGTGCACATATATTAAATATCTAGTGCACATAAATTAAATATCCAGTGCACATATATTAAATATCCAGTGCACATAAATTTTATATCCAGTGCACATACATTATATATATCCAGTGCACATTTATTAAATATCCAGTGCACACATATTATATATATCTAGTGCACATATAATAAATATACAGTGCACATATATTAAATATCCAGTGCACATATATGAAATATATCCAGTGCACATATATTAAATATCCAGTGCACATATATTATATATATCCAAAGCACATATAGTATAAATATCCAGTGCACATATATTAAATATCCAGTGCACATTTATTAAATATCCATTGCACATATATTATATATATCCAGTGCACATATATTAAATATCCAGTGCACATATATTATATTTCCAGTACACATACATTACATATATCCAGTGCACATATATTAAATATCCAGTGCACACATATTAAATATATCCAGTGCACATATATTATATATATCCAGTGCACATATATTAAATATCAAGTGCATATATATTATATATCCAGTGCACATACATTATATATATCCAGTGCACATATATTAAATATCCAGTGCACATAAATGATATATATCCAGTGCACATTTATTAAATATCTAGTGCATTTATATTATATTTCCAGTGCACATATATTATATATATCCAGTGCACATAAATTAAATATCCAGTGCACATAAATGATATATTCAGTGCACATACATTATATATATCCAGTGCACATTTATTAAATATCCAGTGCACATATATTATATATATCTAGTGCACATATAATAAATATACAGTGCACATATATTAAATATCCAGTGCACATATATTAAATATATCCAGTGCACATATATTAAATATCTAGTGCACATATATTATATATATATCCAAAGCACAAATATTATATATATCCAGGGCACATCAATTAAATATCCAGTGCACATTTATTAAATATCCAGTGCACATATATTATATATCTAGTGCACATATAATAAATATACAGTGCACATATATTAAATATCCAGTGCACATATATTAAATATATCCAGTGCACATATATTAAATATCCAGTGCACATATATTACATATCTAGTGCACATATAATAAATATACAGTGCACATATATTAAATATCCAGTGCACATATATTAAATATATCCAGTGCACATATATTAAATATCTAGTGCACATATATTAAATATCCATTGCACATATATTATATATATCCAGTGCACATATATTAAATATCTAGTGCACATATATTAAATATCCATTGCACATATATTATATATATCCAGTGCACATATATTAAATATCCAGTGCACATATATTATATTTCCAGTGCACATACATTACATATATCCAGTGCACATATATTAAATATCCAGTGCACATATATTAAACATCCAGTGCACATATATTATATATCCAGTGCACATATATTATATATATTCAGTGCACATATATTAAATATCCAGTGCGCATATATTATATATCCAGTGCACATATATTATATTTCCAGTGCATATATATTATGTATATCCAGTGCACATAAATTAAATATCCAGTGCACATAAATTATATATCCAGTGCACATACATTATATATATCTAGTGCACATTTATTAAATATCCAGTGCACATATATTAAATTTCCAGTGCACATAAATTAAATATCCAGTGCACATTTATTTAATATCCAGTGCACATATATTATATTTCCAGTGCACATATATTATATATATCCAGTGCAAATATATTAAATATCCAGTGCACATATATTAAATATCCAGTGCACATATAATAAATATCCAGTGCACATATATTATATGTATCCAGTGCACATATATTAAATATCCAGTGCACATATATTATATTTCCAGTGCACATACATTACATATATCCAGTGCATATATATTAAACATCCAGTGCACATCAATTATATATCCAGTGCACATAAATTATATATATCCAGTGCACATTTATTAAATATCTAGTGCACATATATTATATTTCCAGTGCACATATATTATATATATCCAGTGCACATAAATTAAATATCCAGTGCACATAAATTATATATCCAGTGCACATACATTATATATATCCAGTGCACATATATTATATATATCCAGTGCACATATATTAAATATCAAGTGCATATATATTATATATACAGTGCACATACATCATATATATCCAGTGCACATATATTAAATATCTAGTGCACATATATTAAACATCCAGTGCAAATCAATTATATATCCAGTGCACATAAATTATATATATCCAGTGCACATTTTTTAAATATCTAGTGCACATATATTATATTTCCAGTGCACATATATTATATATATCCAGTGCACATAAATTAAATATCCAGTGCACATAAATGATATATCCAGTGCACATACATTATATATATTCAGTGCACATTTATTAAATATCCAGTGCACATATATTATATATATCTAGTGCACATATAATAAATATACAGTGCACATATATTAAATATCCAGTGCACATATATTAAATATATCCAGTGCACATATATTAAATATCCAGTGCACATATATTATATATATCCAAAGCACATATATTATATATATCCAGTGCACATAATTTATATATCCAGTGCACATACATTATATATATCCAGTGCACATTTATTAAATATCCAGTGCACATATATTATATATATCTAGTGCACATATAATAAATATACAGTGCACATATATTAAATATCCAGTGCACATATATTAAATATATCCAGTGCACATATATTAAATATCCAGTGCACATATATTATATATATCCAAAGCACATATATTATATATATCCAGTGCACATATATTAAATATCCAGTGCACATATATTATATATATATCCAAAGCACATATATTATATATATCCAGTGCACATAAATTAAATATCCAGTGCACATTTATTAAATATCCAGTGCACATATATTATATATATCTAGTGCACATATAATAAATATACAGTGCACATATATTAAATATCCAGTGCACATATATTAAATATATCCAGTGCACATATATTAAATATCCAGTGCACATATATTAAATATCCATTGCACATATATTATATATATCCAGTGCACATATATTAAATATCCAGTGCACATATATTATGTTTCCAGTGCACATACATTACATATATCCAGTGCACATATATTAAATATCCAGTGCACATATATTAAACATCCAGTGCACATATATTATATATCCAGTGCACATATATTATATATATTCAGTGCACATATATTAAATATCCAGTGCGCATATATTATATATCCATTGCACATATATTATATTTCCAGTGCACATATATTATGTATATCCAGTGCACATAAATTAAATATCCAGTGCACATAAATTATATATCCAGTGCACATACATTATATATATCTAGTGCACATTTATTAAATATCCAGTGCACATATATTATATTTCCAGTGCACATATATTATATATATCCAGTGCAATTATATTAAATATCCAGTGCACATAAATTATATATCCAGTGCACATTTATTTAATATCCAGTGCACATATATTATATTTCCAGTGCACATATATTAAATATATCCAGTGCACATATATTAAATATCCAGTGCACATATATTATATATCCAGTGCACATATATTAAATATCCAGTGCACATATATTATATATCCAGTGCACATACATTATATTTATCCAGTGCACATTTATTAAATATTCAGTGCACATATATTATGTATATCTAGTGCACATATAATAAATATACAGTGCACATATATTAAATATCCAGTGCACATATATTATATATATATCCAAAACACATATATTATATATATCCAGTGCACATATATTAAATATCCAGTGCACATATATTAAATATCCATTGCACATATATTATATGTATCCAGTGCACATATATTAAATATCCAGTGCACATATATTATATTTCCAGTGCACATAAATTATATATCTAGTGCACATACATTATATATATGCAGTGCACATTTATTAAATATCCAGTGCATATATATTATATATATCTAGTGCACATATATTAAATATCCAGTGCACATATATTATAATTCCAGTGCACATATATTAAATATCCAGTGCTCATATATTAAATATATCCAGTGCACATATATTAAATATCCAGTGCACATATAGTATATATATCCAAAGCACATATATTATATATATCCAGTGCACATATATTAAACATCCAGTGCACATATATTAAACATCCAGTGCACATATATTATATATATCCAGTGCACATAAATTAAATATCCAGTGCACATATATTAAACATCCAGTGCACATATATTAAATATCCAGTGCACATAAATTATATATCCAGTGCACATAAATTATATAAACCCAGTGCACATTTATTTAATATCCAGTGCACATATATTATATATATCCTGTGCACATATATTAAATATCCAGTGCACATATATTAAACATCCAGTGCACATATATTATATATATCCAGTGCACATAAATTAAATATCCAGTGCACATATATTAAACATCCAGTGCACATATATTATATATCCAGTGCACATATATTATATATATCCAGTGCACATATATTAAATATCCAGTGCACATAAATTAAATATCCAGTGCACATAAATTATGTATCCAGTGCACATAAATTATATATATCCAGTGCACATTTATTTAATATCCAGTGCACATATATTATATATATCCAGTGCAAATATATTAAATATTCAGTGCACATATATTAAATATCCAGTGCACATATAATGAATATCCAGTGCATATATATTATATATCCAGTGCACAGACATTATATATATCCAAAGCACATATATTAAATATCCAGTGCACATATATTATATATATCTAGTGCACATATAATAAATATCCAGTGCACATATATTAAATATCCAGTGCACATAAATTAAATTTCCAGTGCACATAAATTATATATCTAGTGCATATACATTATATATATCCAGTTCAAATATATTAAATATCCAGTGCACATATATTAAATATATCCAGTGCACATATATTAAATATCCAGGGCACAAAAATTAAATATCCCGTGCACATAATTTATATATCCAGTGCACATACATTATATATATCCAGTGCACATATATTAAATATCCAGTGCACATATATGAAATATATCCAGTGCACATATATTAAATATCCAGTGCACAAAAATTAAATATCCAGTGCACATAAATTATATATCCAGTGCACATACATTATATATATATCCAGTGCACACCTATTTAATATCCAGTGCACATATATTATATTTCCAGTGCACATATATTATTTATATCCAGTGCACATATATTAAATATCCAGTGCACATAAATTATATATCCAGTGCACATAAATTATATAAACCCAGTGCACATTTATTTAATATCCAGTGCACATATATTATATATATCCAGTGCACATATATTAAATATCCAGTGCACATATATTAAACATCCAGTGCACATATATTATAAATATCCAGTGCACATAAATTATATATCCAGTGCACATAAATTATATATATCCAGTGCACATTTATTTAATATCCAGTGCACATATATTATATTTCCAGTGCACATATATTATATATATCCAGTGCAAATATATTAAATATTCAGTGCATATATATTAAATATCCAGTGCACATATAATAAATATCCAGTGCATATATATTATATATCCAGTGCACAGACATTATATATATCCAGTGCACATATATTAAATATCCAGTGCACATATATTATATATATCTAGTGCACATATAATAAATATCCAGTGCACATATATTAAATATCCAGTGCACATAAATTAAATTTCCAGTGCACATAAATTATATATCTAGTGCATATACATTATATATATCCAGTTCAAATATATTAAATATCCAGTGCACATATATTAAATATATCCAGTGCACATATATTAAATATCCAGTGCACATATATTATATTTCCAGTGCACATATATTATATATATCCAGTGCACATATATTAAATATCCAGTGCACATATATTATATATATATCCAAAGCACATATATTATATATATCCAGTGCACATAAATTAAATATCCAGTGCACATTTATTAAATATCCAGTGCACATATATTATATATATCTAGTGCACATATAATAAATATACAGTGCACATATATTAAATATCCAGTGCACATATATTAAATATATCCAGTGCACATATATTAAATATCCAGTGCACATATATTAAATATCCATTGCACATATATTATATATATCCAGTGCACATATATTAAATATCCAGTGCACATATATTATGTTTCCAGTGCACATACATTACATATATCCAGTGCACATATATTAAATATCCAGTGCACATATATTAAACATCCAGTGCACATATATTATATATCCAGTGCACATATATTATATATATTCAGTGCACATATATTAAATATCCAGTGCGCATATATTATATATCCATTGCACATATATTATATTTCCAGTGCACATATATTATGTATATCCAGTGCACATAAATTAAATATCCAGTGCACATAAATTATATATCCAGTGCACATACATTATATATATCTAGTGCACATTTATTAAATATCCAGTGCACATATATTATATTTCCAGTGCACATATATTATATATATCCAGTGCAATTATATTAAATATCCAGTGCACATAAATTATATATCCAGTGCACATTTATTTAATATCCAGTGCACATATATTATATTTCCAGTGCACATATATTAAATATATCCAGTGCACATATATTAAATATCCAGTGCACATATATTATATATCCAGTGCACATATATTAAATATCCAGTGCACATATATTATATATCCAGTGCACATACATTATATTTATCCAGTGCACATTTATTAAATATTCAGTGCACATATATTATGTATATCTAGTGCACATATAATAAATATACAGTGCACATATATTAAATATCCAGTGCACATATATTATATATATATCCAAAACACATATATTATATATATCCAGTGCACATATATTAAATATCCAGTGCACATATATTAAATATCCATTGCACATATATTATATGTATCCAGTGCACATATATTAAATATCCAGTGCACATATATTATATTTCCAGTGCACATAAATTATATATCTAGTGCACATACATTATATATATGCAGTGCACATTTATTAAATATCCAGTGCATATATATTATATATATCTAGTGCACATATATTAAATATCCAGTGCACATATATTATAATTCCAGTGCACATATATTAAATATCCAGTGCTCATATATTAAATATATCCAGTGCACATATATTAAATATCCAGTGCACATATAGTATATATATCCAAAGCACATATATTATATATATCCAGTGCACATATATTAAACATCCAGTGCACATATATTAAACATCCAGTGCACATATATTATATATATCCAGTGCACATAAATTAAATATCCAGTGCACATATATTAAACATCCAGTGCACATATATTAAATATCCAGTGCACATAAATTATATATCCAGTGCACATAAATTATATAAACCCAGTGCACATTTATTTAATATCCAGTGCACATATATTATATATATCCTGTGCACATATATTAAATATCCAGTGCACATATATTAAACATCCAGTGCACATATATTATATATATCCAGTGCACATAAATTAAATATCCAGTGCACATATATTAAACATCCAGTGCACATATATTATATATCCAGTGCACATATATTATATATATCCAGTGCACATATATTAAATATCCAGTGCACATAAATTAAATATCCAGTGCACATAAATTATGTATCCAGTGCACATAAATTATATATATCCAGTGCACATTTATTTAATATCCAGTGCACATATATTATATATATCCAGTGCAAATATATTAAATATTCAGTGCACATATATTAAATATCCAGTGCACATATAATGAATATCCAGTGCATATATATTATATATCCAGTGCACAGACATTATATATATCCAAAGCACATATATTAAATATCCAGTGCACATATATTATATATATCTAGTGCACATATAATAAATATCCAGTGCACATATATTAAATATCCAGTGCACATAAATTAAATTTCCAGTGCACATAAATTATATATCTAGTGCATATACATTATATATATCCAGTTCAAATATATTAAATATCCAGTGCACATATATTAAATATATCCAGTGCACATATATTAAATATCCAGGGCACAAAAATTAAATATCCCGTGCACATAATTTATATATCCAGTGCACATACATTATATATATCCAGTGCACATATATTAAATATCCAGTGCACATATATGAAATATATCCAGTGCACATATATTAAATATCCAGTGCACAAAAATTAAATATCCAGTGCACATAAATTATATATCCAGTGCACATACATTATATATATATCCAGTGCACACCTATTTAATATCCAGTGCACATATATTATATTTCCAGTGCACATATATTATTTATATCCAGTGCACATATATTAAATATCCAGTGCACATAAATTATATATCCAGTGCACATAAATTATATAAACCCAGTGCACATTTATTTAATATCCAGTGCACATATATTATATATATCCAGTGCACATATATTAAATATCCAGTGCACATATATTAAACATCCAGTGCACATATATTATATATATCCAGTGCACATAAATTAAATATCCAGTGCACATATATTATACATCCAGTGCACATATATTATATATCCAGTGCACATATATTATATATATCCAGTGCACATATATTAAATATCCAGTGCACATAAATTAAATATCCAGTGCACATAAATTATATATCCAGTGCACATAAATTATATATATCCAGTGCACATTTATTTAATATCCAGTGCACATATATTATATTTCCAGTGCACATATATTATATATATCCAGTGCAAATATATTAAATATTCAGTGCATATATATTAAATATCCAGTGCACATATAATAAATATCCAGTGCATATATATTATATATCCAGTGCACAGACATTATATATATCCAGTGCACATATATTAAATATCCAGTGCACATATATTATATATATCTAGTGCACATATAATAAATATCCAGTGCACATATATTAAATATCCAGTGCACATAAATTAAATTTCCAGTGCACATAAATTATATATCTAGTGCATATACATTATATATATCCAGTTCAAATATATTAAATATCCAGTGCACATATATTAAATATATCCAGTGCACATATATTAAATATCCAGTGCACATATATTATATTTCCAGTGCACATAAATTATATATCTAGTGCACATACATTATATATATGCAGTGCACATTTATTAAATATCCAGTGCATATATATTATATATATCTAGTGCACATATATTAAATATCCAGTGCTCATATATTAAATATATCCAGTGCACATATATTAAATATCCAGTGCACATATATTATATATATCCAAAGCACATATATTATATATATCCAGTGCACATATATTAAACATCCAGTGCACATATATTAAACATCCAGTGCACATATATTATATATATCCAGTGCACATAAATTAAATATCCAGTGCACATATATTAAACATCCAGTGCACATATATTAAACATCCAGTGCACATATATTATATATATCCAGTGCACATAAATTAAATATCCAGTGCACATATATTAAACATCCAGTGCACATATATTAAACATCCAGTGCACATATATTATATATATCCAGTGCACATAAATTAAATATCCAGTGCACATATATTAAACATCCAGTGCACATATATTAAATATCCAGTGCACATAAATTATATATCCAGTGCACATAAATTATATAAACCCAGTGCACATTTATTTAATATCCAGTGCACATATATTATATATATCCAGTGCACATATATTAAATATCCAGTGCACATATATTAAACATCCAGTGCACATATATTATATATATCCAGTGCACATAAATTAAATATCCAGTGCACATATATTAAATATCCAGTGCACATATAATAAATATCCAGTGCATATATATTATATATCCAGTGCACAGACATTATATATATCCAAAGCACATATATTAAATATCCAGTGCACATATATTATATATATCTAGTGCACATATAATAAATATCCAGTGCACATATATTAAATATCCAGTGCACATAAATTAAATTTCCAGTGCACATAAATTATATATCTAGTGCATATACATTATATATATCCAGTTCAAATATATTAAATATCTAGTGCACATATATTAAATATATCCAGTGCACATATATTAAATATCCAGGGCACAAAAATTAAATATCCCGTGCACATAATTTATATATCCAGTGCACATACATTATATATATCCAGTGCACATATATTAAATATCCAGTGCACATATATTAAATATATCCAGTGCACATATATTAAATATCCAGTGCACAAAAATTAAATATCCAGTGCACATAAATTATATATCCATTGCACATACATTATATATATATCCAGTGCACACCTATTTAATATCCAGTGCACATATATTATATTTCCAGTGCACATATATTATTTATATCCAGTGCACATATATTAAATATCCAGTGCACATAAATTATATATCCAGTGCACATAAATTATATAAACCCAGTGCACATTTATTTAATATCCAGTGCACATATATTATATGTATCCAGTGCACATATATTAAATATCCAGTGCACATATATTAAACATCCAGTGCACATATATTATATATATCCAGTGCACATAAATTAAATATCCAGTGCACATATATTATACATCCAGTGCACATATATTATATATCCAGTGCACATATATTATATATATCCAGTACACATATATTAAATATCCAGTGCACATAAATTAAATATCCAGTGCACATAAATTATATATCCAGTGCACATAAATTATGTATATCCAGTGCACATTTATTTAATATCCAGTGCACATATATTATATTTCCAGTGCACATATATTATATATATCCAGTGCAAATATATTAAATATTCAGTGCACATATATTAAATATCCAGTGCACATATAATAAATATCCAGTGCATATATATTATATATCCAGTGCACAGACATTATATATATCCAGTGCACATATATTAAATATCCAGTGCACATATATTATATATATCTAGTGCACATATAATAAATATCCAGTGCACATATATTAAATATCCAGTGCACATAAATTAAATTTCCAGTGCACATAAATTATATATCTAGTGCATATACATTATATATATATCCAGTTCAAATATATTAAATATCCAGTGCACATATATTAAATATATCCAGTGCACATATATTAAATATCCAGGGCACAAAAATTAAATATCCTGTGCACATAATTTATATATCCAGTGCACATACATTATATATATCCAGTGCACATATATTAAATATCCAGTGAACATATATTAAATATATCCAGTGCACACCTATTTAATATCCAGTGCACAAAAATTAAATATCCAGTGCACATAAATTATATATCCAGTGCACATACATTATATATCCAGTGCACATATATTAAATATCCAGTGCACATATATTAAATATCCAGTGCACATAAATTATATATCTAGTGCACATACATTATATATATCCAGTGCACATTTATTAAATATCCAGTGCACATATATTATATATATCTAGTGCACATATAATATATATAGTGCACATATATTAAATATCCAGTGCTCATATATTAAATATATCCAGTGCACATACATTAAATATCCAGTGCACATATATTATATATATCCAAAGCACATATATTATATATATCCAGTGCACATATATTAAACATCCAGTGCACATATATTATATATATATCCAGTGCACAAAAATTAAATATCCAGTGCACATAAATTAAACATCCAGTGCACATATATTAAATATCCAGTGCACATAAATTATATATCCAGTGCACGTAAATTATATAAACCCAGTGCACATTTATTTAATATCCAGTGCACATATATTATATATATCCAGTGCACGTATATTAAATATCCAGTGCACATATATTATATATATCCAGTGCACATAAATTAAATATCCAGTGCACATATATTAAACATCCAGTGCACATATATTATATATCCAGTGCACATATATTATATATATCCAGTGCACATATATTAAATATCCAGTGCACATAAATTAAATATCCAGTGTACATAAATTATATATCCAGTGCACATAAAATATATATACCCAGTGCACATTTATTTAATATCCAGTGCACATATATTATATTTCCAGTGCACATATATTATATATATCCAGTGCAAATATATTAAATATCCAGTGCACATATAATAAATATCCAGTGCACATATATTATATATCCAGTGCACAGACATTATATATATCCAGTGCACATATATTAAATTTCCAGTGCACATATATTATATATATCTAGTTCACATAAAATAAATATCCAGTGCACATATATTAAATATCCAGTGCACATAAATTAAATTTCCAGTGCACATAAATTATATATCCAGTGCATATACATTATATATATCCAGTGCAAATATATTAAATATCCAGTGCACATATATTAAACATCCAGTGCACATAAATTATATATACAGTGTACATACATTATATATATATATATATATATATATATATATATATCCAGTGCACACCTATTTAATATCCAGTGCACGTATATTATATATATCTAGTTCACATATAATAAATATCCAGTGCACATATATTAAATATCCAGTGCACATAAATTAAATTTCCAGTGCACATAAATTATATATCTAGTGCATATACATTATATATATCCAGTTCAAATATATTAAATATCTAGTGCACATATATTAAATATATCCAGTGCACATATATTAAATATCCAGGGCACAAAATTAAATATCCCGTGCACATAATTTATATATCCAGTGCACATACATTATATATATCCAGTGCACATATATTAAATATCCAGTGCACATATATTAAATATATCCAGTGCACATATATTAAATATCCAGTGCACAAAAATTAAATATCCAGTGCACAAAAATTAAATATCCAGTGCACATAAATTATATATCCATTGCACATACATTATATATATATCCAGTGCACACCTATTTAATATCCAGTGCACATATATTATATTTCCAGTGCACATATATTATTTATATCCAGTGCACATATATTAAATATCCAGTGCACATAAATTATATATCCAGTGCACATAAATTATATAAACCCAGTGCACATTTATTTAATATCCAGTGCACATATATTATATGTATCCAGTGCACATATATTAAATATCCAGTGCACATATATTAAACATCCAGTGCACATATATTATATATATCCAGTGCACATAAATTAAATATCCAGTGCACATATATTATACATCCAGTGCACATATATTATATATCCAGTGCACATATATTATATATATCCAGTACACATATATTAAATATCCAGTGCACATAAATTAAATATCCAGTGCACATAAATTATATATCCAGTGCACATAAATTATGTATATCCAGTGCACATTTATTTAATATCCAGTGCACATATATTATATTTCCAGTGCACATATATTATATATATCCAGTGCAAATATATTAAATATTCAGTGCACATATATTAAATATCCAGTGCACATATAATAAATATCCAGTGCATATATATTATATATCCAGTGCACAGACATTATATATATCCAGTGCACATATATTAAATATCCAGTGCACATATATTATATATATCTAGTGCACATATAATAAATATCCAGTGCACATATATTAAATATCCAGTGCACATAAATTAAATTTCCAGTGCACATAAATTATATATCTAGTGCATATACATTATATATATATCCAGTTCAAATATATTAAATATCCAGTGCACATATATTAAATATATCCAGTGCACATATATTAAATATCCAGGGCACAAAAATTAAATATCCTGTGCACATAATTTATATATCCAGTGCACATACATTATATATATCCAGTGCACATATATTAAATATCCAGTGAACATATATTAAATATATCCAGTGCACACCTATTTAATATCCAGTGCACAAAAATTAAATATCCAGTGCACATAAATTATATATCCAGTGCACATACATTATATATCCAGTGCACATATATTAAATATCCAGTGCACATATATTAAATATCCAGTGCACATAAATTATATATCTAGTGCACATACATTATATATATCCAGTGCACATTTATTAAATATCCAGTGCACATATATTATATATATCTAGTGCACATATAATATATATAGTGCACATATATTAAATATCCAGTGCTCATATATTAAATATATCCAGTGCACATACATTAAATATCCAGTGCACATATATTATATATATCCAAAGCACATATATTATATATATCCAGTGCACATATATTAAACATCCAGTGCACATATATTATATATATATCCAGTGCACAAAAATTAAATATCCAGTGCACATAAATTAAACATCCAGTGCACATATATTAAATATCCAGTGCACATAAATTATATATCCAGTGCACGTAAATTATATAAACCCAGTGCACATTTATTTAATATCCAGTGCACATATATTATATATATCCAGTGCACGTATATTAAATATCCAGTGCACATATATTATATATATCCAGT
This sequence comes from Leptodactylus fuscus, assembly GCF_031893055.1. Lineage (NCBI taxonomy): Eukaryota > Metazoa > Chordata > Amphibia > Anura > Leptodactylidae > Leptodactylus > Leptodactylus fuscus. The sequence goes on from NW_027439810.1 coordinate 367,037, forward strand.
GCACATAAATTAAATATCCAGTGCACATATATTAAACATCCAGTGCACATATATTATATATCCAGTGCACATATATTATATATATCCAGTGCACATATATTAAATATCCAGTGCACATAAATTAAATATCCAGTGTACATAAATTATATATCCAGTGCACATAAATTATATATACCCAGTGCACATTTATTTAATATCCAGTGCACATATATTATATTTCCAGTGCACATATATTATATATATCCAGTGCAAATATATTAAATATCCAGTGCACATATAATAAATATCCAGTGCACATATATTATATATCCAGTGCACAGACATTATATATATCCAGTGCACATATATTAAATTTCCAGTGCACATATATTATATATATCTAGTTCACATAAAATAAATATCCAGTGCACATATATTAAATATCCAGTGCACATAAATTAAATTTCCAGTGCACATAAATTATATATCCAGTGCATATACATTATATATATCCAGTGCAAATATATTAAATATCCAGTGCACATATATTAAACATCCAGTGCACATAAATTATATATACAGTGTACATACATTATATATATATATATATATATATATATATATATCCAGTGCACACCTATTTAATATCCAGTGCACGTATATTATATATATCTAGTTCACATATAATAAATATCCAGTGCACATATATTAAATATCCAGTGCACATAAATTATATATCCAGTGCACATGTATTATATATATCCAGTGCAAATATATTAAATTTCCAGTGCACATAAATTAAATATCCAGTGCACATAAATTATATATCCAGTGCGCATACATTATATATATCCAGTGCACATTTATTTAATATCCAGTGCACATTTATTTAATATCCAGTGCACATATATTATATTTCCAGTGCACATTTATTATATATATCCAGTGCACATATATTAAATATCCAGTGCACATAAATTAAATATCCAGTGCACATAAATTATATATCCAGTGCACATACATTATATATATCCAGTGCACATTTATTTAATATCCAGTGCACATATATTATATTTCCAGTTCACATTTATTATATATATCCCGTGCAAATATATTAAATATCCAGTGCACATATATTATATTTCCAGTGCACATATTGTATCTAAATAAAGTGCACATATATTAAATATCCAGAGCAAATATATGACATATCCAGTGCACATATATTAAATATCCAGTGCACATATATTATATTTCCAGTGCACATAAATTATATATCTAGTGCACATACATTATATATATGCAGTGCACATTTATTAAATATCCAGTGCATATATATTATATATATCTAGTGCACATATAATATATATAGTGCACATATATTAAATATCCAGTGCTCATATATTAAATATATCCAGTGCACATATATTAAATATCCAGTGCACATATATTATATATATCCAAAGCACATATGTTATATATATCCAGTGCACATATATTAAATATCCAGTGCACATATATTAAACATCCAGTGCACATATATTATATATATCCAGTGCACATAAATTAAATATCCAGTGCACATATATTAAACATCCAGTGCACATATATTAAATATCCAGTGCACATATATTTAATATCCAGTGCACAAAAATTAAATATCCCGTGCACATAATTTATATATCCAGTGCACATACATTATATATATCCAGTGCACATATATTAAATATCCAGTGCACATATATTAAATATATCCAGTGCACATATATTAAATATCCAGTGCACAAAAATTAAATATCCAGTGCACATAAATTATATATCCAGTGCACATACATTATATATATATCCAGTGCACACCTATTTAATATCCAGTGCACATATATTATATTTCCAGTGCACATATATTATTTATATCCAGTGCACATATATTAAATATCTAGTGCACATAAATTAAATATCCAGTGCACATTTATTAAATATCCATTGCACATATATTATATATATCCAGTGCACATATATTAAATATCCAGTGCACATATATTATATTTCCAGTACACATACATTACATATATCCAGTGCACATATATTAAATATCCAGTGCACACATATTAAATATATCCAGTGCACATATATTATATATATCCAGTGCACATATATTAAATATCAAGTGCATATATATTATATATCCAGTGCACATACATTATATATATCCAGTGCACATATATTAAATATCCAGTGCACATAAATGATATATATCCAGTGCACATTTATTAAATATCTAGTGCATTTATATTATATTTCCAGTGCACATATATTATATATATCCAGTGCACATAAATTAAATATCCAGTGCACATAAATGATATATTCAGTGCACATACATTATATATATCCAGTGCACATTTATTAAATATCCAGTGCACATATATTATATATATCTAGTGCACATATAATAAATATACAGTGCACATATATTAAATATCCAGTGCACATATATTAAATATATCCAGTGCACATATATTAAATATCTAGTGCACATATATTATATATATATCCAAAGCACAAATATTATATATATCCAGGGCACATCAATTAAATATCCAGTGCACATTTATTAAATATCCAGTGCACATATATTATATATCTAGTGCACATATAATAAATATACAGTGCACATATATTAAATATCCAGTGCACATATATTAAATATATCCAGTGCACATATATTAAATATCCAGTGCACATATATTACATATCTAGTGCACATATAATAAATATACAGTGCACATATATTAAATATCCAGTGCACATATATTAAATATATCCAGTGCACATATATTAAATATCTAGTGCACATATATTAAATATCCATTGCACATATATTATATATATCCAGTGCACATATATTAAATATCTAGTGCACATATATTAAATATCCATTGCACATATATTATATATATCCAGTGCACATATATTAAATATCCAGTGCACATATATTATATTTCCAGTGCACATACATTACATATATCCAGTGCACATATATTAAATATCCAGTGCACATATATTAAACATCCAGTGCACATATATTATATATCCAGTGCACATATATTATATATATTCAGTGCACATATATTAAATATCCAGTGCGCATATATTATATATCCAGTGCACATATATTATATTTCCAGTGCATATATATTATGTATATCCAGTGCACATAAATTAAATATCCAGTGCACATAAATTATATATCCAGTGCACATACATTATATATATCTAGTGCACATTTATTAAATATCCAGTGCACATATATTAAATTTCCAGTGCACATAAATTAAATATCCAGTGCACATTTATTTAATATCCAGTGCACATATATTATATTTCCAGTGCACATATATTATATATATCCAGTGCAAATATATTAAATATCCAGTGCACATATATTAAATATCCAGTGCACATATAATAAATATCCAGTGCACATATATTATATGTATCCAGTGCACATATATTAAATATCCAGTGCACATATATTATATTTCCAGTGCACATACATTACATATATCCAGTGCATATATATTAAACATCCAGTGCACATCAATTATATATCCAGTGCACATAAATTATATATATCCAGTGCACATTTATTAAATATCTAGTGCACATATATTATATTTCCAGTGCACATATATTATATATATCCAGTGCACATAAATTAAATATCCAGTGCACATAAATTATATATCCAGTGCACATACATTATATATATCCAGTGCACATATATTATATATATCCAGTGCACATATATTAAATATCAAGTGCATATATATTATATATACAGTGCACATACATCATATATATCCAGTGCACATATATTAAATATCTAGTGCACATATATTAAACATCCAGTGCAAATCAATTATATATCCAGTGCACATAAATTATATATATCCAGTGCACATTTATTAAATATCTAGTGCACATATATTATATTTCCAGTGCACATATATTATATATATCCAGTGCACATAAATTAAATATCCAGTGCACATAAATGATATATCCAGTGCACATACATTATATATATTCAGTGCACATTTATTAAATATCCAGTGCACATATATTATATATATCTAGTGCACATATAATAAATATACAGTGCACATATATTAAATATCCAGTGCACATATATTAAATATATCCAGTGCACATATATTAAATATCCAGTGCACATATATTATATATATCCAAAGCACATATATTATATATATCCAGTGCACATAATTTATATATCCAGTGCACATACATTATATATATCCAGTGCACATTTATTAAATATCCAGTGCACATATATTATATATATCTAGTGCACATATAATAAATATACAGTGCACATATATTAAATATCCAGTGCACATATATTAAATATATCCAGTGCACATATATTAAATATCCAGTGCACATATATTATATATATCCAAAGCACATATATTATATATATCCAGTGCACATATATTAAATATCCAGTGCACATATATTATATATATATCCAAAGCACATATATTATATATATCCAGTGCACATAAATTAAATATCCAGTGCACATTTATTAAATATCCAGTGCACATATATTATATATATCTAGTGCACATATAATAAATATACAGTGCACATATATTAAATATCCAGTGCACATATATTAAATATATCCAGTGCACATATATTAAATATCCAGTGCACATATATTAAATATCCATTGCACATATATTATATATATCCAGTGCACATATATTAAATATCCAGTGCACATATATTATGTTTCCAGTGCACATACATTACATATATCCAGTGCACATATATTAAATATCCAGTGCACATATATTAAACATCCAGTGCACATATATTATATATCCAGTGCACATATATTATATATATTCAGTGCACATATATTAAATATCCAGTGCGCATATATTATATATCCATTGCACATATATTATATTTCCAGTGCACATATATTATGTATATCCAGTGCACATAAATTAAATATCCAGTGCACATAAATTATATATCCAGTGCACATACATTATATATATCTAGTGCACATTTATTAAATATCCAGTGCACATATATTATATTTCCAGTGCACATATATTATATATATCCAGTGCAATTATATTAAATATCCAGTGCACATAAATTATATATCCAGTGCACATTTATTTAATATCCAGTGCACATATATTATATTTCCAGTGCACATATATTAAATATATCCAGTGCACATATATTAAATATCCAGTGCACATATATTATATATCCAGTGCACATATATTAAATATCCAGTGCACATATATTATATATCCAGTGCACATACATTATATTTATCCAGTGCACATTTATTAAATATCCAGTGCACATATATTAAATATCTATTGCACATATATTAAATATATCCAGTTCACATATATTAAATATCCAGTGCACATACATTATATATATACAAAGCAAATATATTATATATATATCCAGTGCACATATATTAAATATCCAGTGCACATATATTAAATATCCATTGCACATATATTATATATTTACAGTGCACATATATTAAATATCCAGTGCACATATATTATATTTCCAGTGCAAATACATTACATATATCCAGTGCACATATATTAAACATCCAGTGCACATCAATTATATATCCAGTGCACATAAATTATGTATATCCAGTGCACATTTATTAAATATCTAGTGCACATATATTATATTTCCAGTGCACATATATTATATATGTCCAGTGCACATATATTAAATATCCAGTGCACATATATTATATATCCAGTGCACATACATTATATATATATATCAAGTGCACATATATTAAATATCCAGTGCACATATATTATATATCCAGTGCACATACATTATATATTTCCAGTGCACATATTTTATCAATATACATTGCATATATATTAATTATCCAGTGCACACATATTATATATCCAGTGCACATACATTATATATATCCAGTGCACATATATTAAATATCCTTTGCACATATATTATATATATCCAGTGCACATATATTAAATATCCAGTGCACACATATTATATATCCAGTGCACATACATTATATATATCCAGTGCACATATATTAAATATCCAGTGCACATATGTTAAATATATCCAGTGCACATATATTAAATATCCAGTGCACAAAAATTAAATATCCAGTGCACATAAATTATATATCCAGTGCACATACATTATATATATCCAGTGCACATATATTAAATATCCTTTGCACATATATTATATATATCCAGTGCACATATATTAAATATCCAGTGCACACATATTATATATCCAGTGCACATACATTATATATATATATCCAGTGCACATATATTAAATATCCAGTGCACATATATTATATATATCCAGTGCACACCTATTTAATATCCAGTGCACATATATTATATTTCCAGTGCACATATATTATTTATATCCAGTGCACATATATTAAATATCCAGTGCACATATATTAAAAATCCAGTGCACATATATTAAATATTCAGTGCACATAAATTATATATCTAGTGCACATACATTATATATATCCAGTGCACATTTATTAAATATCCAGTGCACATATATTATATATATATCTAGTGCACATATAATATATATTCAGTGCACATATATTAAATATCCAGTGCACATATATTAAATATATCCAGTGCACATATATTAAATATCCAGTGCACATATATTATATATATCCAAAGCACATATATTATATATATCCAGTGCACATATATTAAATATCCAGTGCACATATATTAAACATCCAGTGCACATATATTATATATATCCAGTGCACATAAATTAAATATCCAGTGCACATATATTAAACATCCAGTGCACATATATTAAATATCCAGTGCACATAAATTATATATCCAGTGCACATGAATTATATATACCCAGTGCACATTTATTTAATATCCAGTGCACATATATTATATATATCCAGTGCACATATATTAATTATCCAGTGCACATATATTAAACATCTAGTGCACATATAATAAATATACAGTGCACATATATTAAATATCCAGTGCACATATATTAAATATATCCAGTGCACATATATTAAATATCCAGTGCACATATATCATATATATATCCAAAGCACATACATTATATATATCCAGTGCACATATATTAAATATCCAGTGCACATATATTATATATCCAGTGCACATACATTATATATTTCCAGTGCACATATTTTATCAATATACAGTGCATATATATCAAATAACCAGTGCACACATATTATATATCCAGTGCACATACATTATATATATCCAGTGCACATATATTAAATATCGTTTGCACATATATTATATATATCCAGTGCACATACATTATATATATCCAGTGCACATTTATTAAATATCCAGTGCACATATATTAAATATATCCAGTGCACATATATTAAATATCCAGTGCACAAAAATTAAATATCCAGTGCACATAAATTATATATCCAGTGCACATACATTATATATATCCAGTGCACACCTATTTAATATTCAGTGCAAATATATTATATTTCCAGTGCACATATATTATTTATATCCAGTGCACATATATTAAATATCCAGTGCACATATATTAAATATCCAGTGCACATAAATTATATATCTAGTGCACATACATTATATATATCCAGTGCACATTTATTAAATATCCAGTGCACATATATTATATATATCTAGTGCAAATATAATATATATAGTGCACATATATTAAATATCCAGTGCTCATATATTAAATATATCCAGTGCACATATATTAAATATCCAGTGCACATATATTATATATATCCAAAGCACATATATTATATATATCCAGTGCACATATATTAAATATCCAGTGCACATATATTAAACATCCAGTGCACATATATTATATATATCCAGTGCACATAAATTAAATATCCAGTGCACATATATTAAACATCCAGTGCACATATATTAAATATCCAGTGCACATAAATTATATATCCAGTGCACATAAATTATATAAACCCAGTGCACATTTATTTAATATCCAGTGCACATATATTATATATATCCAGTGCACATATATTAAATATCCAGTGCACATATATTAAACATCCAGTGCACATATATTATATATATCCAGTGCACATAAATTAAATATCCAGTGCACATATATTAAACATCCAGTGCACATATATTATATATCCAGTGCACATATATTATATATATCCAGTGCACATATATTAAATATCCAGTGCACATATATTAAATATCCAGTGCACATATATTATATATCCAGTGCACATACATTATATATATCCAGTGCACATATATTAAATATCCAGTGCACATATATTATATATCAAGTGCTCATACATTATATATATCCAGTGCACATTTATTAAATATCCAGTGCACATATATTATAAATATCCAGTGCACATATATTAAATATCCAGTGCACATATATTAAATATATCCAGTGCACATATATTAAATATCCAGTGCACATATATTATATATCCAGTGCACATACATTATATATATCCAGTGCACATATATTAAATATCCAGTGCACATATACTATATATACAGTGCACATACATTATATATATATCCAGTGCACATTTATTAAATATCCAGTGCACACATATTATATATCCAGTGCACATACATTATAAATATCCAGTGCACATATATTAAATATCCAGTGCACATATTTTAAATATATCCAGTGCACATATATTAAATATCCAGTGCACAAAAATTAAATATCCAGTGCACATAAATTATATATCCAGTGCACATACATTATATATATCCAGTGCACATATATTAAATATCCTTTGCACATATATTATATATATCCAGTGCACATATATTAAATATCCAGTGCACACATATTATATATCCAGTGCACATACATTATATATATCCAGTGCACATATATTAAATATCCAGTGCACATATATTATATATATCCAGTGCACACCTATTTAATATCCAGTGCACATATATTATATATCCAGTGCACATATATTATTTATATCCAGTGCACATATATTAAATATCCAGTGCACATATATTAAATATCCAGTGCACATATATTAAAAATCCAGTGCACATATATTAAATATCCAGTGCACATATATTAAATATTCAGTGCACATAAATTATATATCTAGTGCACATACATTATATATATCCAGTGCACATTTATTAAATATCCAGTGCACATATATTATATATATCTAATGCACATATAATATATATACAGTGCACATATATTAAATATCCAGTGCACATATATTAAATATATCCAGTTCACATATATTAAATATCCAGTGCACATATATTATATATATCCAAAGCACATACATTATATATATCCAGTGCACATATATTAAATATCCAGTGCACATATATTATATATCCAGTGCACATACATTATATATTTCCAGTGCACATATTTTATCAATATACAGTGCATATATATCAAATAACCAGTGCACACATATTATATATCCAGTGCACATACATTATATATATCCAGTGCACATATATTAAATATCGTTTGCACATATATTATATATATCCAGTGCACATACATTATATATATCCAGTGCACATTTATTAAATATCCAGTGCACATATATTAAATATATCCAGTGCACATATATTAAATATCCAGTGCACAAAAATTAAATATCCAGTGCACATAAATTATATATCCAGTGCACATACATTATATATATCCAGTGCACACCTATTTAATATTCAGTGCAAATATATTATATTTCCAGTGCACATATATTATTTATATCCAGTGCACATATATTAAATATCCAGTGCACATATATTAAATATCCAGTGCACATAAATTATATATCTAGTGCACATACATTATATATATCCAGTGCACATTTATTAAATATCCAGTGCACATATATTATATATATCTAGTGCAAATATAATATATATAGTGCACATATATTATATATCCAGTGCTCATATATTAAATATATCCAGTGCACATATATTAAATATCCAGTGCACATATATTATATATATCCAAAGCACATATATTATATATATCCAGTGCACATATATTAAATATCCAGTGCACATATATTAAACATCCAGTGCACATATATTATATATATCCAGTGCACATAAATTAAATATCCAGTGCACATATATTAAACATCCAGTGCACATATATTAAATATCCAGTGCACATAAATTATATATCCAGTGCACATAAATTATATAAACCCAGTGCACATTTATTTAATATCCAGTGCACATATATTATATATATCCAGTGCACATATATTAAATATCCAGTGCACATATATTAAACATCCAGTGCACATATATTATATATATCCAGTGCACATAAATTAAATTTCCAGTGCACATATATTAAACATCCAGTACACATATATTATATATCCAGTGCACATATATTATATATATCCAGTGCACATATATTAAATATCCAGTGCACATATATTAAATATCCAGTGCACATATATTATATATCCAGTGCACATACATTATATATATCCAGTGCACATATATTAAATATCCAGTGCACATATATTATATATCCAGTGCTCATACATTATATATATCCAGTGCACATTTATTAAATATCCAGTGCACATATATTATAAATATCCAGTGCACATATATTAAATATCCAGTGCACATATATTAAATATATCCAGTGCACATATATTAAATATCCAGTGCACATATATTATATATCCAGTGCACATACATTATATATATCCAGTGCACATATATTAAATATCCAGTGCACATATACTATATATACAGTGCACATACATTATATATATATATCCAGTGCACATTTATTAAATATCCAGTGCACACATATTATATATCCAGTGCACATACATTATAAATATCCAGTGCACATATATTAAATATCCAGTGCACATATATTAAATATATCCAGTGCACATATATTAAATATCCAGTGCACAAAAATTAAATATCCAGTGCACATAAATTATATATCCAGTGCACATACATTATATATATCCAGTGCACATATATTAAATATCCTTTGCACATATATTATATATATCCAGTGCACATATATTAAATATCCAGTGCACACATATTATATATCCAGTGCACATACATTATGTATATCCAGTGCACATATATTAAATATCCAGTGCACATATATTATATATATCCAGTGCACACCTATTTAATATCCAGTGCACATATATTATATATCCAGTGCACATATATTATTTATATCCAGTGCACATATATTAAATATCCAGTGCACATATATTAAATATCCAGTGCACATATATTAAAAATCCAGTGCACATATATTAAATATCCAGTGCACATATATTAAATATTCAGTGCACATAAATTATATATCTAGTGCACATACATTATATATATCCAGTGCACATTTATTAAATATCCAGTGCACATATATTATATATATCTAATGCACATATAATATATATACAGTGCACATATATTAAATATCCAGTGCACATATATTAAATATATCCAGTTCACATATATTAAATATCCAGTGCACATATATTATATATATCCAAAGCACATATATTATATATATCCAGTGCACATAAATTAAATATCCAGTGCACATATATTAAACATCCAGTGCACATATATTATATATCCAGTGCACATATATTATTTATATCCAGTGCACATATATTAAATATCCAGTGCACATAAATTATATATCCAGTGCACATAAATTTTATATCCAGTGCACATAAATTATATATACCCAGTGCACATATATTATATATATCCAGTGCACATATATTAAATATCCACTGCACATATATTAAATATCCAGTGCACATATATTATTTATATCCAGTGCACATATATTAAACATCCAGTGCACATATATTATATATCCAGTGCACATATATTATTTATATCCAGTGCACATATATTAAATATCCAGTGCACATAAATTATATATCCAGTGCACATAAATTTTATATCCAGTGCACATAAATTATATATACCCAGTGCACATATATTATATATATCCAGTGCACATATATTAAATATCCACTGCACATATATTAAATATCCAGTGCACATATATTATATATCCAGTGCACATACATTATATATATCCAGTGCACATATATTAAATATCCAGTGCACATATTTTATATATCCAGTGCTCATACATTATATATATCCAGTGCACATTTATTAAATATCCAGTGCACATATATTATAAATATCCAGTGCACATATATTAAATATCCAGTGCACATATATTAAATATATCCAGTGCACATATATTAAATATCCAGTGCACATATATTATATATCCAGTGCACATACATTATATATATCCAGTGCACATATATTAAATATCCAGTGCACATATACTATATATACAGTGCACATACATTATATATATCCAGTGCACATTTATTAAATATCCAGTGCACACATATTATATATCCAGTGCACATACATTATATATATCCAGTGCACATATATTAAATATCCAGTGCACATATATTAAATATATCCAGTGCACATATATTAAATATCCAGTGCACATAAATTATATATCCAGTGCACATAAATTATATATCCAGTGCACATACATTATATATATCCAGTGCACATATATTAAATATCCTTTGCACATATATTATATATATCCAGTGCACATATATTAAATATCCAGTGCACACATATTATATATCCAGTGCACATACATTATATATATCCAGTGCACATATATTAAATATCCAGTGCACATATATTATATATATCCAGTGCACACCTATTTAATATCCAGTGCACATATATTATATATCCAGTGCAAATATATTAAATATCCAGTGCACATATATTATATATATATATATATATATATATCCAGTGCACATATATTAAATATCTAGTGCATATAAATTAAATATCCAGTGCACATACATTATATATATCCAGTGCACATTTATTAAATATCTATTGCACATATATTATATTTCCAGTGCACATCTATTATATATATCCAGTGCAAATATATTAAATATCCAGTGCACATATATTATATATCCAGTGCACATACATTATATATATCCAGTGCACATTTATTAAATATCCAGTGCACTTATATTATATATATCTAGTGCACATATAATAAATATACAGTGCACATATATTAAATATCTATTGCACATATATTAAATATATCCAGTTCACATATATTAAATATCCAGTGCACATACATTATATATATCCAAAGCACATATATTATATATATATCCAGTGCACATATATTAAATATCCATTGCACATATATTATATATTTCCAGTGCACATATATTAAATATCAAGTGCACATATATTATATTTCCAGTGCAAATACATTACATATATCCATTGCACATATATTAAACATCCAGTGCACATCAATTATATATCCAGAGCACATAAATTATGTATATCCAGTGCACATTTATTAAATATCTAGTGCACATATATTATATTTCCAGTGCACATATATTATATATATCCAGTGCACATATATTAAATATCCAGTGCACATATATTATATATCCAGTGCACATACATTATATATATATCAAGTGCACATATATTAAATATCCAGTGCACATATATTATATATCCAGTGCACATACATTATATATTTCCAGTGCACATATTTTATCAATATACAGTGCATATATATTAAATATCCAGTGCACACATATTATATATCCAGTGCACATACATTATATATATCCAGTGCACATATATTAAATATCCTTTGCACATATATTATATATATCCAGTGCACATATATTAAATATCCAGTGCACACATATTATATATCCAGTGCACATACATTATATATATCCAGTGCACATATATTAAATATCCAGTGCACATATATTAAATATATCCAGTGCACATACATTATATATATCCAGTGCACATATATTAAATATCCAGTGCACATATATTAAATATATCCAGTGCACATATATTAAATATCCAGTGCACAAAAATTAAATATCCAGTGCACATAAATTTTATATCCAGTGCACGTACATTATATATATCCAGTGCACAAATATTAAATATCCTTTGCACATATATTATATATATCCAGTGCACATATATTAAATATCCAGTGCACACATATTACATATCCAGTGCACATACATTATATATATATCCAGTGCACATATATTAAATATCCAGTGCACATATATTATATATATCCAGTGCACACCTATTTAATATCCAGTGCACATATATTATATTTCCAGTGCACATATATTATTTATATCCAGTGCACATATATTAAATATCCAGTGCACATATATTAAATATCCAGTGCACATATATTAAAAATCCAGTGCACATATATTAAATATTCAGTGCACATAAATTATATATCTAGTGCACATACATTATATATATCCAGTGCACATACATTATATATATCCAGTGCACATTTATTAAATATCCAGTGCACATATATTATATATATATCTAGTGCACATATAATATATATACAGTGCACATATATTAAATATCCAGTGCACATATATTAAATATATCCACTGCACATATATTAAACATCCAGTGCACATATATTATATATATCCAGTGCACATAAATTAAATATCCAGTGCACATATATTAAACATCCAGTGCACATATATTAAATATCCAGTGCACATATATTAAACATCCAGTGCACATATATTATATATATCCAGTGCACATAAATTAAATATCCAGTGCACATATATTAAACATCCAGTGCACATATATTAAATATCCAGTGCACATATAATATATATATCCAGTGCACATATATTAAATATCCAGTGCACATATATTAAACATCTAGTGCACATATAATAAATATACAGTGCACATATATTAAATATCCAGTGCACATATATTAAATATATCCAGTGCACATATATTAAATATCCAGTGCACATATATTATATATATCCAAAGCACATATATTATATATATCCAGTGCACATATATTAAATATCCAGTGCACATATATTAAACATCCAGTGCACATATATTATATATATCCAATGCACATAAATTAAATATCCAGTGCACATATATTTAACATCCAGTGCACATATATTAAATATCCAGTGCACATAAATTATATATCCAGTGCAAATATATTAAATATCCAGTTAACATATATTATATATCCAGTGCACATACATTATATATATCCAGTGCACATTTATTAAATATCCAGTGCACTTATATTTTATATATCTAGTGCACATATAATAAATATACAGTGCACATATATTAAATATCTATTGCACATATATTAAATATATCCAGTGCACATAAATTATGTATATCCAGTGCACATTTATTAAATATCTAGTGCACATATATTATATTTCCAGTGCACATATATTATATATATCCAG
This sequence comes from Leptodactylus fuscus, assembly GCF_031893055.1. Taxonomy (NCBI): domain Eukaryota; kingdom Metazoa; phylum Chordata; class Amphibia; order Anura; family Leptodactylidae; genus Leptodactylus; species Leptodactylus fuscus. Next base: position 382,608 of record NW_027439810.1, read on the forward strand.
TGCACATATATTAAATATCCAGTGCACATATATTATATATCCAGTGCACATACATTATATATATATATATCAAGTGCACATATATTAAATATCCAGTGCACATATATTATATATATCCAGTGCACATATATTAAATATCCAGTGCACATATATTAAACATCCAGTGCACATATATTATATATCCAGTACACATATAATATATATATCCAGTGCACATATATTAAATATCCAGTGCACATATATTAAACATTCAGTGCACATATATTATATATCCAGTGCACATATATTATATATATCCAGTGCACATATATTATATATATCCAGTGCACATATATTATATATCCAGTGCACATACATTATATATATCCAGTGCACATTTATTAAATTTTCAGTGCACATATATTATGTATAGCTAGTGCACATATAATAAATATACAGTGCACATATATTAAATATCCATTGCACATATATTATATATATCCAGTGCACATATATTAAATATCCAGTGCACATATATTATATATTCAGTGCACATATATTATATATATCCAGTGCACATATATTAAATATCCAGTGCACATATATTAAACATCCAGTGCACATATATTTTATATCCAGTACACATATATTATATATATCCAGTGCACATATATTAAATTTCCAGTGCACCTATATTAAACATTCAGTGCACATATATTATATATCCAGTGCACATATATTATATATATATATCCAGTGCACATATATTACATATTTAGTGCAAATATATGAAATATCCAGTGCACATATATTATATATATCCAGTGCACATATATTAAACATCCAGTGCACATATATTATATTTCAAGTGCACATATATTATATATATCCAGTGCAAATATATTAAATATCCAGTGCACATAAATTAAATATCCAGTGCACATACATTATATATATCCAGTGCACATTTATTAAATATCCAGTGCACATATATTTAAAATCCAGTGCACATAAATTATATATCCAGTGCACATACATTATATATATCCAGTGCACATTTATTTAATATCCAGTGCACATATATTATATTTCCAGTGCACATATTGTATCTATATAAAGTGCACATATATTAAATATCCAGTGCACACATATTACAAATCCAGTGCACATGCATTATATATATATCCAGTGCACATATATTAAATCTCCAGTGCACATATATTAAATATCCATTGCACATATATTATATATATCCAGAGCACATATATTAAATATCCAGTTCGCATATATTATATATCCAGTGCACATATATTATATATCCAGTACACATATATTATATATATCCAGTGCACATATATTAAATATCCAGTGCACATATATTATATATCCAGTGCACATATATTATATATATTCAGTGCACATAAATTAAATATCCAGTTCGCATATATTATATATCCAGTGCACATATATTATATATCCAGTACACATATATTATATATATCCAGTGCACATATATTAAATATCCAGTGCACATATATTAATCATCCATTGCACATATATTATATATCCAGTGCACATATATTATATATATCTAGTGCACATATATTAAATATCCAGTGCAAATATATTAAATATCCAGTGCACATATAATATATATATATATATATATATATATATATATCCAGTGCACATATATTAAATATCTAGTGCACATAAATTAAATATCCAGTGCACATAAATTATATATCCAGTGCATATACATTATATATATCCAGTGCACATTTATTAAACATCTATTGCACATATATTATATTTCCAGTGCACATCTATTATATATATCCAGTGCAAATATATTAAATATCCAGTGCACATAAATTAAATATCCAGTGCACATAAATTATATATCCAGTGCACATACATTATATATATCCAGTGCACATTTATTAAACATCTATTGCACATATATTATATTTCCAGTGCACAAATATTATATATATCCAGTGCAAATATATGAAATATCCAGGGCACATATATTATATTTCCAGTGCACATATTGTATCTATATAAAGTGAACGTATATTAAATATCCAGTGCACACATATTATATATCCAGTGCACATACATTATATATATCCAGTGCACATATATTAAATCTCCAGTGCACATATATTAAATATCCAGAGCACATAAATTAAATATCCAGTGCACATATATTATATATCCAGTGCACATATATTATATATCCAGTGCACATACATTATATATATCCAGTGCAAATATATTATATATATTCAGTGCACATATATTAAATATCCAGTGCGCATATATTATATATCCAGTGCACATATATCAAATATCCAGTGCACATATATTAAACATCCAGCGCGCATATATTATATATCCAGTGCACATATATTATATATATCCAGTGCTCATATATTTAATATCCAGTGCACATATATTAAATATATCCAGTGCACATATATTAAATATCCAGTTCACATAAATTAAAAATCCAGTGCACATCAATTATATATCCAGTGCACATTTATTAAATATCTAGTGCACATATATTACATTTCCAGTGCTCATATATTATATATACCAATGCACAAATATTTAATATCCAGTGCACATATATTAAATATATCCAATGCACATATATTAAATATCCAGTGCACATAAATTATATATCCAGTGCACATACATTATATATATCTAGTGCACATTTATTAAATATCCAGTGCACATATATTATATTTCCAGTGCACATATATTATATATATCCAGTGCAAATATATAAAATATCCAGTGCACATAAATTAAATATCCAGTGCACATAAATTATATATCCAGTGCACATACATTATGTATATCCAGTGCACATTTATTTAATATCCAGTGCACATATATTATATTTCCAGTGCAAATATATTATACATATCCAGTGCAAATATATTAAATATCCAGTGCACATATATTAAATATCCAGTGCACATATAATAAATATCCAGTGCACATATATTATATATCCAGTGCACATATATTAAATATCCAGTGCACATGTATTATATATATCTAGTGCACATATAATAAATATCCAGTGCACATATATTATATATCCAGTGCACATACATTATATATATCCAGTGCACATTTATTAAATATCCAGTGCACATATATTATATATATCTAGTGCACATATAATAAATATCCAGTGCACAAATATTAAATATCCAGTGCACATATATTAAATATATCCAGTGCACATATATTATATATCCAGTGCACATACATTATATATATCCAGTGCACATATATTAAATATCCAGTGCACATATATTATATATCCAGTGCACATACATTATATATATCCAGTGCACATTTATTAAATATCCAGTGCACATATATTATATATATCTAGTGCACATATAATAAATATCCAGTGCACATATATTATATATATCCAGTGCCCATAAATTATATATCCAGTGCACATACATTATATATATCCAGTGCACATATATTATATTTCCACTGCACACATTTTATCAATATACAGTGCACATATATTAAATATCCAGTGCACACATATTATATATCCAGTGCACATACATTATATATATCCAGTGCACATATATTAAATATACAGTGCACATATATTAAATATCCAGTGCACATATATTATATATACAGTGCACATATATTATATATATCCAGTGCACATATATTAAATATCCAGTGCAAATATATTTAACATCCAGTGCATATATATTATATATCCAGTACACATATATTATATATATCCAGTGCACATATATTAAATATCCAGTGCACATATATTAAACATTCAGTGAACATATATTATATGTCCAGTGCACATATATTATATATATCCAGTGCACATATATTATATATATCCAGTGCACATATATTATATATATCCAGTGCACATATATTATATATCCAGTGCACATTTATTAAATATTCATTGCACATATATTATGTATATCTAGTGCACATATAATAAATATACAGTGCACATATATTAAATATCTATTGCACATATATTAAATATATCCAGTGCACATATATTAAATATCCAGTGCACATATATTATATATATCCAAAACACATATATTATATATATCCAGTGCACATATATTTAATATCCAGTGCACATATATTAAATATCCAGTGCACATATATTATATTTCCAGTGCACATACATTACATATATCCAGTGCACATATATTAAACATCCAGTGCACATCAATTATATATCCAGTGCACATAAATTATATATATCCAGTGCACATTTATTAAATATCTAGTGCAAATATATTATATTTCCAGTGCAAATATATTATATATATCCAGTGCACATAAATTAAATATTTAGTGCACATAAATTATATATCCAGTGCACATACATTATATATACCCAGTGAAAATTTATTAAATATCCAGTGCACATATATTATATATATCTAGTGCACATATAATAAATATCCAGTGCACATATATTAAATATATCCAGTGCACATATATTAAATATATCCAGTGCACATATATTATATATCCAGTGCACTTACATTATATATATCCAGTGCACATATATTAAATATATCCAGTGCACATATAAAATATATCCAGTGCACATACATTATATATATCCAGTGCACATTTATTAAAAAACCAGTGCACATATATTATATATCCAGTGCACATACTTTATATATATATCCAGTGCACACCTATTTAACATCCAGAGCACATATATTATATTTCCAGTGCACACCTATTTAATATCCAGTGCACATATATTAAATATCCAGTGCACATATATTAAATATCCAGTGCACATAAATTATATATCCAGTGCACATACATTATATATATATATCCAGTGCACACCTATTTAATATCCAGTGCACATATATTATATTTCCAGTGCACACCTATTTAATATCCAGTGCACATATATTAAATATCCAGTGCACATATATTAAATATATCCACTGCACATATATTAAATATCCAGTGCACATATATTATATATATCCAAAGCACATATATTATATATATCCAGTGCACATATATTAAATATCCAGTGCACATATATTAAATATCCATTGCACATATATTATATATATCCAGTGCACATATATTAAATATCCAGTGCACATATAATAAATATCCAGTGCACATATATTATATATCCAGTGCACGTAAATTAATTATCCAGTGCACATATATTATATATATCTAGTGCACATATAATAAATATCCAGTGCACATATATTAAATATCCAGTGCACATATATTAAATATATCCAGTGCACATATATTAAATATCCAGTGCACATATATTATATATCCAGTGCACATACATTGTATTTATCCACTGCACATAAATTATATATCCAGTGCACATACATTATATATATCCAGTGCACATTTATTAAATATCTATTGCACATATATTATATTTCCAGTGCACATCTATTATATATATCCAGTGCAAATATATTAAATATCCAGTGCACATAAATTAAATATCCAGTGCACATAAATTATATATCCAGTGCACATACATTATATATATCCAGTGCACATATATTATATTTCCAGTGCACATATATTATATTTCCAGTGCACATATTTTATCAATATACAGTGCACATATATTAAATATCCAGTGCACACATATTATATATCCAGTGCACATACATTATATATATCCAGTGCACATATATTAAATATCCAGTGCACATATATTAAATATCCATTGCACATATATTATATATATCCAGTGCACAGATATTAAATATCCAGTGCACATATATTATATATACAGTGCACATATATTAAATATCCAGTGCACATATATTATATATATCCAAAGCACATATATTATATATATCCAGTGCACATATATTAAATATCCAGTGCACATATATTAAACATCCAGTGCACATATATTATATATATCCAGTGCACATAAATTAAATATCCAGTGCACATATATTTAACATCCAGTGCACATATATTAAATATCCAGTGCACATAAATTATATATCCAGTGCAAATATATTAAATATCCAGTTAACATATATTATATATCCAGTGCACATACATTATATATATCCAGTGCACATTTATTAAATATCCAGTGCACTTATATTTTATATATCTAGTGCACATATAATAAATATACAGTGCACATATATTAAATATCTATTGCACATATATTAAATATATCCAGTGCACATAAATTATGTATATCCAGTGCACATTTATTAAATATCTAGTGCACATATATTATATTTCCAGTGCACATATATTATATATATCCAGTGCACATATATTAAATATCCAGTGCACATATATTATATATCCAGTGCACATACATTATATATATATATATCAAGTGCACATATATTAAATATCCAGTGCACATATATTATATATATCCAGTGCACATATATTAAATATCCAGTGCACATATATTAAACATCCAGTGCACATATATTATATATCCAGTACACATATAATATATATATCCAGTGCACATATATTAAATATCCAGTGCACATATATTAAACATTCAGTGCACATATATTATATATCCAGTGCACATATATTATATATATCCAGTGCACATATATTATATATATCCAGTGCACATATATTATATATCCAGTGCACATACATTATATATATCCAGTGCACATTTATTAAATTTTCAGTGCACATATATTATGTATAGCTAGTGCACATATAATAAATATACAGTGCACATATATTAAATATCCATTTCACATATATTATATATATCCAGTGCACATATATTAAATATCCAGTGCACATATATTATATATTCAGTGCACATATATTATATATATCCAGTGCACATATATTAAATATCCAGTGCACATATATTAAACATCCAGTGCACATATATTTTATATCCAGTACACATATATTATATATATCCAGTGCACATATATTAAATTTCCAGTGCACCTATATTAAACATTCAGTGCACATATATTATATATCCGGTGCACATATATTATATATATATATCCAGTGCACATATATTACATATTTAGTGCAAATATATGAAATATCCAGTGCACATATATTATATATATCCAGTGCACATATATTAAACATCCAGTGCACATATATTATATTTCAAGTGCACATATATTATATATATCCAGTGCAAATATATTAAATATCCAGTGCACATAAATTAAATATCCAGTGCACATACATTATATATATCCAGTGCACATTTATTAAATATCCAGTGCACATATATTTAAAATCCAGTGCACATAAATTATATATCCAGTGCACATACATTATATATATCCAGTGCACATTTATTTAATATCCAGTGCACATATATTATATTTCCAGTGCACATATTGTATCTATATAAAGTGCACATATATTAAATATCCAGTGCACACATATTACAAATCCAGTGCACATGCATTATATATATATCCAGTGCACATATATTAAATCTCCAGTGCACATATATTAAATATCCATTGCACATATATTATATATATCCAGAGCACATATATTAAATATCCAGTTCGCATATATTATATATCCAGTGCACATATATTATATATCCAGTACACATATATTATATATATCCAGTGCACATATATTAAATATCCAGTGCACATATATTATATATCCAGTGCACATATATTATATATATTCAGTGCACATAAATTAAATATCCAGTTCGCATATATTATATATCCAGTGCACATATATTATATATCCAGTACACATATATTATATATATCCAGTGCACATATATTAAATATCCAGTGCACATATATTAATCATCCATTGCACATATATTATATATCCAGTGCACATATATTATATATATCTAGTGCACATATATTAAATATCCAGTGCAAATATATTAAATATCCAGTGCACATATAATATATATATATATATATATATATATATATATATATCCAGTGCACATATATTAAATATCTAGTGCACATAAATTAAATATCCAGTGCACATAAATTATATATCCAGTGCATATACATTATATATATCCAGTGCACATTTATTAAACATCTATTGCACATATATTATATTTCCAGTGCACATCTATTATATATATCCAGTGCAAATATATTAAATATCCAGTGCACATAAATTAAATATCCAGTGCACATAAATTATATATCCAGTGCACATACATTATATATATCCAGTGCACATTTATTAAACATCTATTGCACATATATTATATTTCCAGTGCACAAATATTATATATATCCAGTGCAAATATATGAAATATCCAGGGCACATATATTATATTTCCAGTGCACATATTGTATCTATATAAAGTGAACGTATATTAAATATCCAGTGCACACATATTATATATCCAGTGCACATACATTATATATATCCAGTGCACATATATTAAATCTCCAGTGCACATATATTAAATATCCAGAGCACATAAATTAAATATCCAGTGCACATATATTATATATCCAGTGCACATATATTATATATCCAGTGCACATACATTATATATATCCAGTGCAAATATATTATATATATTCAGTGCACATATATTAAATATCCAGTGCGCATATATTATATATCCAGTGCACATATATCAAATATCCAGTGCACATATATTAAACATCCAGCGCGCATATATTATATATCCAGTGCACATATATTATATATATCCAGTGCTCATATATTTAATATCCAGTGCACATATATTAAATATATCCAGTGCACATATATTAAATATCCAGTTCACATAAATTAAAAATCCAGTGCACATCAATTATATATCCAGTGCACATTTATTAAATATCTAGTGCACATATATTACATTTCCAGTGCTCATATATTATATATACCAATGCACAAATATTTAATATCCAGTGCACATATATTAAATATATCCAATGCACATATATTAAATATCCAGTGCACATAAATTATATATCCAGTGCACATACATTATATATATCTAGTGCACATTTATTAAATATCCAGTGCACATATATTATATTTCCAGTGCACATATATTATATATATCCAGTGCAAATATATAAAATATCCAGTGCACATAAATTAAATATCCAGTGCACATAAATTATATATCCAGTGCACATACATTATGTATATCCAGTGCACATTTATTTAATATCCAGTGCACATATATTATATTTCCAGTGCAAATATATTATACATATCCAGTGCAAATATATTAAATATCCAGTGCACATATATTAAATATCCAGTGCACATATAATAAATATCCAGTGCACATATATTATATATCCAGTGCACATATATTAAATATCCAGTGCACATGTATTATATATATCTAGTGCACATATAATAAATATCCAGTGCACATATATTATATATCCAGTGCACATACATTATATATATCCAGTGCACATTATTAAATATCCAGTGCACATATATTATATATATCTAGTGCACATATAATAAATATCCAGTGCACAAATATTAAATATCCAGTGCACATATATTAAATATATCCAGTGCACATATATTATATATCCAGTGCACATACATTATATATATCCAGTGCACATATATTAAATATCCAGTGCACATATATTATATATCCAGTGCACATACATTATATATATCCAGTGCACATTTATTAAATATCCAGTGCACATATATTATATATATCTAGTGCACATATAATAAATATCCAGTGCACATATATTATATATATCCAGTGCCCATAAATTATATATCCAGTGCACATACATTATATATATCCAGTGCACATATATTATATTTCCACTGCACACATTTTATCAATATACAGTGCACATATATTAAATATCCAGTGCACACATATTATATATCCAGTGCACATACATTATATATATCCAGTGCACATATATTAAATATACAGTGCACATATATTAAATATCCAGTGCACATATATTATATATACAGTGCACATATATTATATATATCCAGTGCACATATATTAAATATCCAGTGCAAATATATTTAACATCCAGTGCATATATATTATATATCCAGTACACATATATTATATATATCCAGTGCACATATATTAAATATCCAGTGCACATATATTAAACATTCAGTGAACATATATTATATATCCAGTGCACATATATTATATATATCCAGTGCACATATATTATATATATCCAGTGCACATATATTATATATATCCAGTGCACATATATTATATATCCAGTGCACATTTATTAAATATTCATTGCACATATATTATGTATATCTAGTGCACATATAATAAATATACAGTGCACATATATTAAATATCTATTGCACATATATTAAATATATCCAGTGCACATATATTAAATATCCAGTGCACATATATTATATATATCCAAAACACATATATTATATATATCCAGTGCACATATATTTAATATCCAGTGCACATATATTAAATATCCAGTGCACATATATTATATTTCCAGTGCACATACATTACATATATCCAGTGCACATATATTAAACATCCAGTGCACATCAATTATATATCCAGTGCACATAAATTATATATATCCAGTGCACATTTATTAAATATCTAGTGCAAATATATTATATTTCCAGTGCAAATATATTATATATATCCAGTGCACATAAATTAAATATTTAGTGCACATAAATTATATATCCAGTGCACATACATTATATATACCCAGTGAAAATTTATTAAATATCCAGTGCACATATATTATATATATCTAGTGCACATATAATAAATATCCAGTGCACATATATTAAATATATCCAGTGCACATATATTAAATATATCCAGTGCACATATATTATATATCCAGTGCACTTACATTATATATATCCAGTGCACATATATTAAATATATCCAGTGCACATATAAAATATATCCAGTGCACATACATTATATATATCCAGTGCACATTTATTAAAAAACCAGTGCACATATATTATATATCCAGTGCACATACTTTATATATATATCCAGTGCACACCTATTTAACATCCAGAGCACATATATTATATTTCCAGTGCACACCTATTTAATATCCAGTGCACATATATTAAATATCCAGTGCACATATATTAAATATCCAGTGCACATAAATTATATATCCAGTGCACATACATTATATATATATATCCAGTGCACACCTATTTAATATCCAGTGCACATATATTATATTTCCAGTGCACACCTATTTAATATCCAGTGCACATATATTAAATATCCAGTGCACATATATTAAATATATCCACTGCACATATATTAAATATCCAGTGCACATATATTATATATATCCAAAGCACATATATTATATATATCCAGTGCACATATATTAAATATCCAGTGCACATATATTAAATATCCATTGCACATATATTATATATATCCAGTGCACATATATTAAATATCCAGTGCACATATAATAAATATCCAGTGCACATATATTATATATCCAGTGCACGTAAATTAATTATCCAGTGCACATATATTATATATATCTAGTGCACATATAATAAATATCCAGTGCACATATATTAAATATCCAGTGCACATATATTAAATATATCCAGTGCACATATATTAAATATCCAGTGCACATATATTATATATCCAGTGCACATACATTGTATTTATCCACTGCACATAAATTATATATCCAGTGCACATACATTATATATATCCAGTGCACATTTATTAAATATCTATTGCACATATATTATATTTCCAGTGCACATCTATTATATATATCCAGTGCAAATATATTAAATATCCAGTGCACATAAATTAAATATCCAGTGCACATAAATTATATATCCAGTGCACATACATTATATATATCCAGTGCACATATATTATATTTCCAGTGCACATATATTATATTTCCAGTGCACATATTTTATCAATATACAGTGCACATATATTAAATATCCAGTGCACACATATTATATATCCAGTGCACATACATTATATATATCCAGTGCACATATATTAAATATCCAGTGCACATATATTAAATATCCATTGCACATATATTATATATATCCAGTGCACAGATATTAAATATCCAGTGCACATATATTATATATACAGTGCACATATATTATATATATCCAGTGCACATATATTAAATATCCAGTGCACATATATTAAACATCCAGTGCACATATATTATATATCCAGTACACATATATTATATATATCCAGTGCACATATATTACATATTTAGTGCAAATATATGAAATATCCAGTGCACATATATTATATATATATCCAGTGCACATATATTAAACATCCAGTGCACATATATTATATTTCAAGTGCACATATATTATATATATATCCATTGCAAATATATTAAATATCCAGTGCACAAAAATTAAATATCCAGTGCACATAAATTATATATCCAGTGCACATACATTATATATATCCAGTGCACATTTATTAAATATCCAGTGCACAAATATTAAAAATCCAGTGCACATAAATTATATATCCAGTGCACATACATTATATATATCCAGTGCACATTTATTTAATATCCAGTGCACATATATTATATTTCCAGTGCACATATTGTATCGATATAAAGTGCACATATATTAAATATCCAGTGCACACATATTACATATTTAGTGCAAATATATGAAATATCCATTGCACATATATTATATATATATATCCAGTGCACATATATTAAACATCCAGTGCACATACATTATATATATCCAGTGTACATTTATTAAATATCCAGAGCACAAATATTAAAAATCCAGTGCACATAAATTATATATCCAGTGCACATACATTATATATATCCGGTGCACATTTTTTTAATATCCAGTGCACATATATTATATTTCCAGTTCACATATTGTATCTATATAAAGTGCACATATATTAAATATCCAGTGCACACATATTACATATCCAGTGCACATACATTATATATATCCAGTGCACATATATTAAATCTCCAGTGCACATATATTATATATATCCAGTGCACATATATTATATATATTCAGTGCACATAAATTAAATATCCAGTTCGCATATATTATATATCCAGTGCACATATATTATATATCCAGTACACATATATTATATATATCCAGTGCACATATATTAAATATCCAGTGCACATATATTAAACATCCAGTGCACATATATTATATATCCTGTGCACATATATTACATATATCCAGTTCACATATATTAAATATCCAGTGCAAATATATTAAATATCCAGTGCACATATATTAAATATCCAGTGCACATATATTAAATATCCAGTGCACATATAATAAATATCCAGTGCACATATATTATATCCAGTGCACATATATTATATATATCTAGTGCACATATAATAAATACCCAGTGCACATATATTAAATATCCAGTGCACATATATTAAATATATCCAGTGCACATAAATTATATATCCAGTGCACATACATTATGTATATCCAGTGCACATTTATTAAATATCTATTGCACATATATTATATTTCCAGTGCACATATATTATATATATCCAGTGCAAATATATTAAATCTCCATTGCACATATATTAAATATCCAGAGCACATAAATTAAATATCCAGTGCACATATATTATATATCCAGTGCACATACATTATATATATCCAGTGCACATAAATTATATATCCAGTGCACATACATTATATATATCCAGTGCACATTTATTAAATATCTATTGCACATATATTATATTTCCAGTGCACATATATTATATATATCCAGTGCAAATATATTAAATCTCCAGTGCACATATATTAAATATCCAGAGCACATAAATTAAATATCCAGTGCACATATATTATATATCCAGTGCACATATATTATATATCCAGTGCACACATATTATATATATCCAGTGCACATACATTATATATATCCAGTGCAAATATATTATATATATTCAGTGCACATATATTAAATATCCAGTGCGCATATATTATATATCCAGTGCACATATATTAAATATCCAGTGCACATATATTAAACATCCAGCGCGCATATATTATATATCCAGTGCACATATATTATATATATCCAGTGCTCATATATTTAATATCCAGTGCACATATATTAAATATATCCAGTGCACATATATTAAATATCCAGTGCACATAAATTAAATATCCAGTGCACATATATAATATATATCCAGTGCAAATATATTAAATATCCAGTGCATATAAATTAAATATCCAGTGCACATAAATTATATATCCAGTGCACATACATTATGTATATCCAGTGCACATTTATTTAATATCCAGTGCACATATATTATATTTCCAGTGCACATATATTATATATATCCAGTGCAAATATATTACATATCCAGTGCACATATATTAAATATCCAGTGCACATATATTAAAAAATTCAGTGCACATATAATAAATATCCAGTGCACATATATTATATATCTAGTGCACATATATTAAATATCCAGTGCACATATATTTTATATATCTAGTGCACATATAATAAATATCCAGTGCACATATATTATATATATCCAGTGCACATATATTAAATATCCAGTGCAAATATATTAAATATCCAGTGCACATATATTATATATATATATATATATATCCAGTGCACATATATTAAATATCCAGTGCACATAAATTATATATCCAGTGCACATACATTATATATATCCAGTGCACATTTATTAAACATCTATTGCACATATATTATATTTCCAGTGCACATCTATTATATATATCCAGTGCAAATATATTAAATATCCAGTGCACATAAATTAAATATCCAGTGCACATAAATTATATATCCAGTGCACATACATTATATATATCCAGTGCACATTTATTAAACATCTATTGCACATATATTATATTTCCAGTGCACATATATTAATATATATCCAGTGCAAATATATTAAATATCCAGTGCACATATATTATATTTCCAGTGCACATATTGTATCTATATAAAGTGAACATATATTAAATATCCAGTGCACACATATTATATATCCAGTGCACATACATTATATATATCCAGTGCACATATATTAAATCTCCAGTGCACATATATTAAATATCCAGAGCACATAAATTAAATATCCAGTGCACATATATTATATATCCAGTGCACATATATTATATATCCAGTGCACACATATTATATATATCCAGTGCACATACATTATATATATCCAGTGCAAATATATTATATATATTCAGTGCACATATATTAAATATATCCAGTGCACATATATTAAATATCCAGTGCACACATATTACATATCCAGTGCACATACATTATATATATCCAGTGCACATATATTAAATCTCCAGTGCACATATATTATATATATCCAGTGCACATATATTATATATATTCAGTGCACATAAATTAAATATCCAGTTCGCATATATTATATATCCAGTGCACATATATTATATATCCAGTACACATATATTATATATATCCAGTGCACATATATTAAATATCCAGTGCACATATATTAAACATCCAGTGCACATATATTATATATCCTGTGCACATATATTACATATATCCAGTTCACATATATTAAATATCCAGTGCAAATATATTAAATATCCAGTGCACATATATTAAATATCCAGTGCACATATATTAAATATCCAGTGCACATATAATAAATATCCAGTGCACATATATTATATCCAGTGCACATATATTATATATATCTAGTGCACATATAATAAATACCCAGTGCACATATATTAAATATCCAGTGCACATATATTAAATATATCCAGTGCACATAAATTATATATCCAGTGCACATACATTATGTATATCCAGTGCACATTTATTAAATATCTATTGCACATATATTATATTTCCAGTGCACATATATTATATATATCCAGTGCAAATATATTAAATCTCCATTGCACATATATTAAATATCCAGAGCACATAAATTAAATATCCAGTGCACATATATTATATATCCAGTGCACATACATTATATATATCCAGTGCACATAAATTATATATCCAGTGCACATACATTATATATATCCAGTGCACATTTATTAAATATCTATTGCACATATATTATATTTCCAGTGCACATCTATTATATATATCCAGTGCAAATATATTAAATATCCAGTGCACATAAATTAAATATCCAGTGCACATAAATTATATATCCAGTGCACATACATTATATATATCCAGTGCACATATATTATATTTCCAGTGCACATATATTATATTTCCAGTGCAAGTATTTTATCAATATACAGTGCACATATATTAAATATCCAGTGCACACATATTATATATCCAGTGCACATACATTATATATATCCAGTGCACATATATTAAATATCCAGTGCACATATATTAAATATCCATTGCACATATATTATATATATCCAGTGCACAGATATTAAATATCCAGTGCACATATATTATATATACAGTGCACATATATTATATATATCCAGTGCACATATATTAAATATCCAGTGCACATATATTAAACATCCAGTGCACATATATTATATATCCAGTACACATATATTATATATATCCAGTGCACATATATTACATATTTAGTGCAAATATATGAAATATCCAGTGCACATATATTATATATATATCCAGTGCACATATATTAAACATCCAGTGCACATATATTATATTTCAAGTGCACATATATTATATATATATCCATTGCAAATATATTAAATATCCAGTGCACAAAAATTAAATATCCAGTGCACATAAATTATATATCCAGTGCACATACATTATATATATCCAGTGCACATTTATTAAATATCCAGTGCACAAATATTAAAAATCCAGTGCACATAAATTATATATCCAGTGCACATACATTATATATATCCAGTGCACATTTATTTAATATCCAGTGCACATATATTATATTTCCAGTGCACATATTGTATCGATATAAAGTGCACATATATTAAATATCCAGTGCACACATATTACATATCCAGTGCACATACATTATATATATCCAGTGTACAGATATTAAATATCCAGTGCACATATATTATATATACAGTGCACATATATTATATATATCCAGTGCACATATATTAAATATCCAGTGCACATATATTAAACATCCAGTGCACATATATTATATATCCAGTACACATATATTATATATATCCAGTGCACATATATTACATATTTAGTGCAAATATATGAAATATCCAGTGCACATATATTATATATATATATCCAGTGCACATATATTAAACATCCAGTGCACATATATTATATTTCAAGTGCACATATATTATATATATCCAGTGCAAATATATTAAATATCCAGTGCACATAAATTAAATATCCAGTGCACATAAATTATATATCCAGTGCACATACATTATATATATCCAGTGTACATTTATTAAATATCCAGAGCACAAATATTAAAAATCCAGTGCACATAAATTATATATCCAGTGCACATACATTATATATATCCGGTGCACATTTTTTTAATATCCAGTGCACATATATTATATTTCCAGTTCACATATTGTATCTATATAAAGTGCACATATATTAAATATCCAGTGCACACATATTACATATCCAGTGCACATACATTATATATATCCAGTGCACATATATTAAATCTCCAGTGCACATATATTATATATATCCAGTGCACATATATTATATATATTCAGTGCACATAAATTAAATATCCAGTTCGCATATATTATATATCCAGTGCACATATATTATATATCCAGTACACATATATTATATATATCCAGTGCACATATATTAAATATCCAGTGCACATATATTAAACATCCAGTGCACATATATTATATATCCTGTGCACATATATTACATATATCCAGTTCACATATATTAAATATCCAGTGCAAATATATTAAATATCCAGTGCACATATATTAAATATCCAGTGCACATATATTAAATATCCAGTGCACATATAATAAATATCCAGTGCACATATATTATATCCAGTGCACATATATTATATATATCTAGTGCACATATAATAAATACCCAGTGCACATATATTAAATATCCAGTGCACATATATTAAATATATCCAGTGCACATAAATTATATATCCAGTGCACATACATTATGTATATCCAGTGCACATTTATTAAATATCTATTGCACATATATTATATTTCCAGTGCACATATATTATATATATCCAGTGCAAATATATTAAATCTCCATTGCACATATATTAAATATCCAGAGCACATAAATTAAATATCCAGTGCACATATATTATATATCCAGTGCACATACATTATATATATCCAGTGCACATAAATTATATATCCAGTGCACATACATTATATATATCCAGTGCACATTTATTAAATATCTATTGCACATATATTATATTTCCAGTGCACATATATTATATATATCCAGTGCAAATATATTAAATCTCCAGTGCACATATATTAAATATCCAGAGCACATAAATTAAATATCCAGTGCACATATATTATATATCCAGTGCACATATATTATATATCCAGTGCACATACATTATATATATCCAGTGCACATAAATTATATATCCAGTGCACATACATTATATATATCCAGTGCACATTTATTAAATATCTATTGCACATATATTATATTTCCAGTGCACATATATTATATATATCCAGTGCAAATATATTAAATCTCCAGTGCACATATATTAAATATCCAGAGCACATAAATTAAATATCCAGTGCACATATATTATATATCCAGTGCACATATATTATATATCCAGTGCACACATATTATATATATCCAGTGCACATACATTATATATATCCAGTGCAAATATATTATATATATTCAGTGCACATATATTAAATATCCAGTGCGCATATATTATATATCCAGTGCACATATATTAAATATCCAGTGCACATATATTAAACATCCAGCGCGCATATATTATATATCCAGTGCACATATATTATATATATCCAGTGCTCATATATTTAATATCCAGTGCACATATATTAAATATATCCAGTGCACATATATTAAATATCCAGTGCACATAAATTAAATATCCAGTGCACATATATAATATATATCCAGTGCAAATATATTAAATATCCAGTGCATATAAATTAAATATCCAGTGCACATAAATTATATATCCAGTGCACATACATTATGTATATCCAGTGCACATTTATTTAATATCCAGTGCACATATATTATATTTCCAGTGCACATATATTATATATATCCAGTGCAAATATATTACATATCCAGTGCACATATATTAAATATCCAGTGCACATATATTAAAAATTCAGTGCACATATAATAAATATCCAGTGCACATATATTATATATCTAGTGCACATATATTAAATATCCAGTGCACATATATTTTATATATCTAGTGCACATATAATAAATATCCAGTGCACATATATTATATATATCCAGTGCACATATATTAAATATCCAGTGCAAATATATTAAATATCCAGTGCACATATATTATATATATATATATATATATCCAGTGCACATATATTAAATATCCAGTGCACATAAATTATATATCCAGTGCACATACATTATATATATCCAGTGCACATTTATTAAACATCTATTGCACATATATTATATTTCCAGTGCACATCTATTATATATATCCAGTGCAAATATATTAAATATCCAGTGCACATAAATTAAATATCCAGTGCACATAAATTATATATCCAGTGCACATACATTATATATATCCAGTGCACATTTATTAAACATCTATTGCACATATATTATATTTCCAGTGCACATATATTATATATATCCAGTGCAAATATATTAAATATCCAGTGCACATATATTATATTTCCAGTGCACATATTGTATCTATATAAAGTGAACATATATTAAATATCCAGTGCACACATATTATATATCCAGTGCACATACATTATATATATCCAGTGCACATATATTAAATCTCCAGTGCACATATATTAAATATCCAGAGCACATAAATTAAATATCCAGTGCACATATATTATATATCCAGTGCACATATATTATATATCCAGTGCACACATATTATATATATCCAGTGCACATACATTATATATATCCAGTGCAAATATATTATATATATTCAGTGCACATATATTAAATATATCCAGTGCACATATATTAAATATCCAGTGCACACATATTACATATCCAGTGCACATACATTATATATATCCAGTGCACATATATTAAATCTCCAGTGCACATATATTATATATATCCAGTGCACATATATTATATATATTCAGTGCACATAAATTAAATATCCAGTTCGCATATATTATATATCCAGTGCACATATATTATATATCCAGTACACATATATTATATATATCCAGTGCACATATATTAAATATCCAGTGCACATATATTAAACATCCAGTGCACATATATTATATATCCTGTGCACATATATTACATATATCCAGTTCACATATATTAAATATCCAGTGCAAATATATTAAATATCCAGTGCACATATATTAAATATCCAGTGCACATATATTAAATATCCAGTGCACATATAATAAATATCCAGTGCACATATATTATATCCAGTGCACATATATTATATATATCTAGTGCACATATAATAAATACCCAGTGCACATATATTAAATATCCAGTGCACATATATTAAATATATCCAGTGCACATAAATTATATATCCAGTGCACATACATTATGTATATCCAGTGCACATTTATTAAATATCTATTGCACATATATTATATTTCCAGTGCACATATATTATATATATCCAGTGCAAATATATTAAATCTCCATTGCACATATATTAAATATCCAGAGCACATAAATTAAATATCCAGTGCACATATATTATATATCCAGTGCACATACATTATATATATCCAGTGCACATAAATTATATATCCAGTGCACATACATTATATATATCCAGTGCACATTTATTAAATATCTATTGCACATATATTATATTTCCAGTGCACATCTATTATATATATCCAGTGCAAATATATTAAATATCCAGTGCACATAAATTAAATATCCAGTGCACATAAATTATATATCCAGTGCACATACATTATATATATCCAGTGCACATATATTATATTTCCAGTGCACATATATTATATTTCCAGTGCAAGTATTTTATCAATATACAGTGCACATATATTAAATATCCAGTGCACACATATTATATATCCAGTGCACATACATTATATATATCCAGTGCACATATATTAAATATCCAGTGCACATATATTAAATATCCATTGCACATATATTATATATATCCAGTGCACAGATATTAAATATCCAGTGCACATATATTATATATACAGTGCACATATATTATATATATCCAGTGCACATATATTAAATATCCAGTGCACATATATTAAACATCCAGTGCACATATATTATATATCCAGTACACATATATTATATATATCCAGTGCACATATATTACATATTTAGTGCAAATATATGAAATATCCAGTGCACATATATTATATATATATCCAGTGCACATATATTAAACATCCAGTGCACATATATTATATTTCAAGTGCACATATATTATATATATATCCATTGCAAATATATTAAATATCCAGTGCACAAAAATTAAATATCCAGTGCACATAAATTATATATCCAGTGCACATACATTATATATATCCAGTGCACATTTATTAAATATCCAGTGCACAAATATTAAAAATCCAGTGCACATAAATTATATATCCAGTGCACATACATTATATATATCCAGTGCACATTTATTTAATATCCAGTGCACATATATTATATTTCCAGTGCACATATTGTATCGATATAAAGTGCACATATATTAAATATCCAGTGCACACATATTACATATCCAGTGCACATACATTATATATATCCAGTGTACAGATATTAAATATCCAGTGCACATATATTATATATACAGTGCACATATATTATATATATCCAGTGCACATATATTAAATATCCAGTGCACATATATTAAACATCCAGTGCACATATATTATATATCCAGTACACATATATTATATATATCCAGTGCACATATATTACATATTTAGTGCAAATATATGAAATATCCAGTGCACATATATTATATATATATATCCAGTGCACATATATTAAACATCCAGTGCACATATATTATATTTCAAGTGCACATATATTATATATATCCAGTGCAAATATATTAAATATCCAGTGCACATAAATTAAATATCCAGTGCACATAAATTATATATCCAGTGCACATACATTATATATATCCAGTGTACATTTATTAAATATCCAGAGCACAAATATTAAAAATCCAGTGCACATAAATTATATATCCAGTGCACATACATTATATATATCCGGTGCACATTTTTTTAATATCCAGTGCACATATATTATATTTCCAGTTCACATATTGTATCTATATAAAGTGCACATATATTAAATATCCAGTGCACACATATTACATATCCAGTGCACATACATTATATATATCCAGTGCACATATATTAAATCTCCAGTGCACATATATTATATATATCCAGTGCACATATATTATATATATTCAGTGCACATAAATTAAATATCCAGTTCGCATATATTATATATCCAGTGCACATATATTATATATCCAGTACACATATATTATATATATCCAGTGCACATATATTAAATATCCAGTGCACATATATTAAACATCCAGTGCACATATATTATATATCCTGTGCACATATATTACATATATCCAGTTCACATATATTAAATATCCAGTGCAAATATATTAAATATCCAGTGCACATATATTAAATATCCAGTGCACATATATTAAATATCCAGTGCACATATAATAAATATCCAGTGCACATATATTATATCCAGTGCACATATATTATATATATCTAGTGCACATATAATAAATACCCAGTGCACATATATTAAATATCCAGTGCACATATATTAAATATATCCAGTGCACATAAATTATATATCCAGTGCACATACATTATGTATATCCAGTGCACATTTATTAAATATCTATTGCACATATATTATATTTCCAGTGCACATATATTATATATATCCAGTGCAAATATATTAAATCTCCATTGCACATATATTAAATATCCAGAGCACATAAATTAAATATCCAGTGCACATATATTATATATCCAGTGCACATACATTATATATATCCAGTGCACATAAATTATATATCCAGTGCACATACATTATATATATCCAGTGCACATTTATTAAATATCTATTGCACATATATTATATTTCCAGTGCACATATATTATATATATCCAGTGCAAATATATTAAATCTCCAGTGCACATATATTAAATATCCAGAGCACATAAATTAAATATCCAGTGCACATATATTATATATCCAGTGCACATATATTATATATCCAGTGCACACATATTATATATATCCAGTGCACATACATTATATATATCCAGTGCAAATATATTATATATATTCAGTGCACATATATTAAATATCCAGTGCGCATATATTATATATCCAGTGCACATATATTAAATATCCAGTGCACATATATTAAACATCCAGCGCGCATATATTATATATCCAGTGCACATATATTATATATATCCAGTGCTCATATATTTAATATCCAGTGCACATATATTAAATATATCCAGTGCACATATATTAAATATCCAGTGCACATAAATTAAATATCCAGTGCACATATATAATATATATCCAGTGCAAATATATTAAATATCCAGTGCATATAAATTAAATATCCAGTGCACATAAATTATATATCCAGTGCACATACATTATGTATATCCAGTGCACATTTATTTAATATCCAGTGCACATATATTATATTTCCAGTGCACATATATTATATATATCCAGTGCAAATATATTACATATCCAGTGCACATATATTAAATATCCAGTGCACATATATTAAAAATTCAGTGCACATATAATAAATATCCAGTGCACATATATTATATATCTAGTGCACATATATTAAATATCCAGTGCACATATATTTTATATATCTAGTGCACATATAATAAATATCCAGTGCACATATATTATATATATCCAGTGCACATATATTAAATATCCAGTGCAAATATATTAAATATCCAGTGCACATATATTATATATATATATATATATATATATATATATATCCAGTGCACATATATTAAATATCCAGTGCACATAAATTATATATCCAGTGCACATACATTATATATATCCAGTGCACATTTATTAAACATCTATTGCACATATATTATATTTCCAGTGCACATCTATTATATATATCCAGTGCAAATATATTAAATATCCAGTGCACATAAATTAAATATCCAGTGCACATAAATTATATATCCAGTGCACATACATTATATATATCCAGTGCACATTTATTAAACATCTATTGCACATATATTATATTTCCAGTGCACATATATTATATATATCCAGTGCAAATATATTAAATATCCAGTGCACATATATTATATTTCCAGTGCACATATTGTATCTATATAAAGTGAACATATATTAAATATCCAGTGCACACATATTATATATCCAGTGCACATACATTATATATATCCAGTGCACATATATTAAATCTCCAGTGCACATATATTAAATATCCAGAGCACATAAATTAAATATCCAGTGCACATATATTATATATCCAGTGCACATATATTATATATCCAGTGCACACATATTATATATATCCAGTGCACATACATTATATATATCCAGTGCAAATATATTATATATATTCAGTGCACATATATTAAATATATCCAGTGCACATATATTAAATATCCAGTGCACACATATTACATATCCAGTGCACATACATTATATATATCCAGTGCACATATATTAAATCTCCAGTGCACATATATTATATATATCCAGTGCACATATATTATATATATTCAGTGCACATAAATTAAATATCCAGTTCGCATATATTATATATCCAGTGCACATATATTATATATCCAGTACACATATATTATATATATCCAGTGCACATATATTAAATATCCAGTGCACATATATTAAACATCCAGTGCACATATATTATATATCCTGTGCACATATATTACATATATCCAGTTCACATATATTAAATATCCAGTGCAAATATATTAAATATCCAGTGCACATATATTAAATATCCAGTGCACATATATTAAATATCCAGTGCACATATAATAAATATCCAGTGCACATATATTATATCCAGTGCACATATATTATATATATCTAGTGCACATATAATAAATACCCAGTGCACATATATTAAATATCCAGTGCACATATATTAAATATATCCAGTGCACATAAATTATATATCCAGTGCACATACATTATGTATATCCAGTGCACATTTATTAAATATCTATTGCACATATATTATATTTCCAGTGCACATATATTATATATATCCAGTGCAAATATATTAAATCTCCATTGCACATATATTAAATATCCAGAGCACATAAATTAAATATCCAGTGCACATATATTATATATCCAGTGCACATACATTATATATATCCAGTGCACATAAATTATATATCCAGTGCACATACATTATATATATCCAGTGCACATTTATTAAATATCTATTGCACATATATTATATTTCCAGTGCACATATATTATATATATCCAGTGCAAATATATTAAATCTCCAGTGCACATATATTAAATATCCAGAGCACATAAATTAAATATCCAGTGCACATATATTATATATCCAGTGCACATATATTATATATCCAGTGCACACATATTATATATATCCAGTGCACATACATTATATATATCCAGTGCAAATATATTATATATATTCAGTGCACATATATTAAATATCCAGTGCGCATATATTATATATCCAGTGCACATATATTAAATATCCAGTGCACATATATTAAACATCCAGCGCGCATATATTATATATCCAGTGCACATATATTATATATATCCAGTGCTCATATATTTAATATCCAGTGCACATATATTAAATATATCCAGTGCACATATATTAAATATCCAGTGCACATAAATTAAATATCCAGTGCACATATATAATATATATCCAGTGCAAATATATTAAATATCCAGTGCATATAAATTAAATATCCAGTGCACATAAATTATATATCCAGTGCACATACATTATGTATATCCAGTGCACATTTATTTAATATCCAGTGCACATATATTATATTTCCAGTGCACATATATTATATATATCCAGTGCAAATATATTACATATCCAGTGCACATATATTAAATATCCAGTGCACATATATTAAAAATTCAGTGCACATATAATAAATATCCAGTGCACATATATTATATATCTAGTGCACATATATTAAATATCCAGTGCACATATATTTTATATATCTAGTGCACATATAATAAATATCCAGTGCACATATATTATATATATCCAGTGCACATATATTAAATATCCAGTGCAAATATATTAAATATCCAGTGCACATATATTATATATATATATATATATATCCAGTGCACATATATTAAATATCCAGTGCACATAAATTATATATCCAGTGCACATACATTATATATATCCAGTGCACATTTATTAAACATCTATTGCACATATATTATATTTCCAGTGCACATCTATAATATATATCCAGTGCAAATATATTAAATATCCAGTGCACATAAATTAAATATCCAGTGCACATAAATTATATATCCAGTGCACATACATTATATATATCCAGTGCACATTTATTAAACATCTATTGCACATATATTATATTTCCAGTGCACATATATTATATATATCCAGTGCAAATATATTAAATATCCAGTGCACATATATTATATTTCCAGTGCACATATTGTATCTATATAAAGTGAACATATATTAAATATCCAGTGCACACATATTATATATCCAGTGCACATACATTATATATATCCAGTGCACACATATTAAATCTCCAGTGCACATATATTAAATATCCAGAGCACATAAATTAAATATCCAGTGCACATATATTATATATCCAGTGCACATATATTATATATCCAGTGCACACATATTATATATATCCAGTGCACATACATTATATATATCCAGTGCAAATATATTATATATATTCAGTGCACATATATTAAATATCCAGTGTGAATATATTATATATCCAGTGCACATATATTAAATATCCAGTGCACATATATTAAACATCCAGCGCGCATATATTATATATCCAGTGCACATATATTATACACATCCAGTGCACATAAATTAAATATCCAGTGCACATAAATTATATATCCAGTGCACATACATTATATATATCCAGTGCACATTTATTAAATATCCAGTGCACATATATTATATACATCCAGTGCACATAAATTAAATATCCAGTGCACATATATTAAATATCCAGTGCACATGTATTATATATATCTAGTGCACATATAATAAATATCCAGTGCACATATATTAAATATATCCAGTGCACATATATTAAATATCCAGTGCACATATATTATATATCCAGTGCACATACATTATATATATCCAGTGCACATATATTAAATATCCTGTGCACATATATTATATATCCAGTGCACATACATTATATATATCCAGTGCACATACATTATATATATCCAGTGCACATTTATTAAATATCCAGTGCACATATATTATATATATCTAGTGCACATATAATAAATATCCAGTGCACATATATTAAATATCCAGTAAACATATAATAAATATATCCAGTGCACATTTATTAAATATCCAGTGCACAAAAATTAAATATCCAGTGCACATAAATTATATATCCAGTGCACATACATTATATATATATCCAGTGCACACCTATTTAATATCCAGTGCTCATATATTATATTTCTAGTGCACATATATTATATATATCCAGTGCACATATATTAAATATCCAGTGCACATATATTAAATATCCAGTGCACATATATTAAATATCCAGTGCACATATATTATATATCCAGTGCACATACATTATATATATCCAGTGCACATATATTATATATATCCAGTGCACATATATTATATTTCCAGTGCACATATATTAAATATCCAGTGCACATATATTTAAAATATCCAGTGCACATACATTATATATATCCAGTGCACAAAAATTAAATATCCAGTGCACATAAATTATATATCCAGTGCACATACATTATATATATATATCCATTGCACATTTATTTAATATCCAGTGCACATATATTATATTTCCAGTACACATATATTATATGTATCCAGTGCAAATATATTAAATATCCAGTGCACATATATTAAATATCCAGTGCACATATATTAAATATATCCAGTGCACATATATTAAATATCCAGTGCACAAAAATTAAATATCCAGTGCACAAAAATTATATATCCAGTGCACATATATTATATTTCCAGTGCACATATATTATATTTGCAGTGCACAAATATTAAACATCCAGTGCACATATATTATATATCCATTACACATATATTATATATACAGTGCACATATATTATATATATCCAGTGCACATATATTAAATATCCAGTGCACATATATTAAACATCCAGTGCACATATATTATATATCCATTACACATATATTATATATATCCAGTGCACATTTATTAAATATTCAGTGCCCATATATTATGTATATCTAGTGCACATATAATAAATACACAGTGCACATATATTAAATATCTATTGCACATATATTAAATATATCCAGTGCACATATATTAAATATCCAGTACACATATATTATATATACCCAAAACACATATATTATATATATCCAGTGCACATATATTAAATATCCAGTGCACATATATTAAATATCCATTGCACATATATTATATATATCCAGTGCACATATATTAAATATCCAATGCACATATATTATATTTCCAGTGCACATACATTACATATATCCAGTGCACATATATTAAATATCCAGTGCACATATATTAAATATCCATTGCACATATATTATATATATCCAGTGCACATATATTAAATATCCAATGCACATATATTATATATCCAGTGCACATATATTAAATATATCCAGTGCAGATATATTATATATCCAGTGCACTTACATTATATATATCCAGTGCACATATATTAAATATCCAGTGCACATATATTATATATCCAGTGCACATACATTATATATATCCAGTGCACATTTATTAAAAAACCAGTGCACATATATTATATATCCAGTGCACATACATTATATATATATATATCCAGTGCACACCTACTTAATATCCAGTGCACATATATTATATTTCCAGTGCACACCTATTTAATAACCAGTGCACATATATTAAATATCCAGTGCACATATATTAAATATCCAGTGCACATAAAATATATATCCAGTGCACATACATTATATATATATCCAGTGCACACCTATTTAATATCCAGTGCACATATATTATATTTCCAGTGCACACCTATTTAATATCCAGTGCACATATATTAAATATCCAGTGCACATATGTTAAATATATCCAGTGCACATATATTAAATATCCAGTGCACATATATTATATATATCCAAAGCACATATATTATATATATCCAGTGCACATATATTAAATATCCAGTGCACATATATTAAATATCCATTGCACATAAATTATATATATATCCAGTGCACATATATTAAACATCCAGTGCACATATAATATATATCCAGTGCAAATATATTATATATCCAGTGCACATATATTAAATATCCAGTGCACATATATTATATATCTAGTGCACATATATTAAATATCCAGTGCACATATATTTTATATATCTAGTGCACATATAATAAATATCCAGTGCACATATATTATTTATATCCAGTGCACATATATTAAATATCCAGTGCAAATATATTAAATATCCAGTGCACATATATTATATATATATATATATCCATTGCACATATATTAAATATCCAGTGCACATAAATTATATATCCAGTGCACATACATTATATATATCCAGTGCACATTTATTAAACATCTATTGCACATATATTATATTTCCAGTGCACATCTATTATATATATCCAGTGCAAATATATTAAATATCCAGTGCACATAAATTAAATATCCAGTGCACATAAATTATATATCCAGAGCACATACATTATATATATCCAGTGCACATTTATTAAACATCTATTGCACATATATTATATTTCCTGTGCACATATATTATATATATCCAGTGCAAATATATTAAATATCCAGTGCACACATATTATATATCCAGTGCACATACATTATATATATCCAGTGCACATATATTAAATCTCCAGTGCACATATATTAAATATCCAGAGCACATAAATTAAATATCCAGTGCACATATATTATATATCCAGTGCACATATATTATATATCCAGTGCACACATATTATATATATCCAGTGCACATACATTATATATATCCAGTGCAAATATATTATATATATTCAGTGCACATATATTAAATATCCAGTGTGCATATATTATATATCCAGTGCACATATATTAAATATCCAGTGCACATATATTAAACATCCAGCGCGCATATATTATATATCCAGTGCACATATATTATACACATCCAGTGCACATAAATTAAATATCCAGTGCACATACATTATATATATCCAGTGCACATTTATTAAATATCCAGTGCACATATATTATATACATCCAGTGCACATAAATTAAATATCCAGTGCACATATATTAAATATCCAGTGCACATGTATTATATATATCTAGTGCACATATAATAAATATCCAGTGCACATATATTAAATATATCCAGTGCACATAAATTAAATATCCAGTGCACATATATTAAACATCCAGTGCACATATATTATATATCCAGTGCACATAAATTATGTATATCCAGTGCACATTTATTAAATATCTAGTGCACATATATTAAATATCCAGTGCACATATATTATATATCCAGTGCACATACATTATATATATATCAAGTGCACATATATTAAATATCCAGTGCACATATATTATATATCCAGTGCACATACATTATATATTTCCAGTGCACATATTTTATCAATATACAGTGCATATATATTAAATATCCAGTGCACACATATTATATATCAAGTGCACATACATTATATATATCCAGTGCACATATATTAAATATCCAGTGCACATATATTAAATATATCCAGTGCACATACATTATATATATCCAGTGCACATATATTAAATATCCAGTGCACATATATTATATATCCAGTGCACACATATTATATATATTCAGTGCACATAAATTAAATATCCAGTTCGCATATATTATATATCCAGTGCACATATATTATATATCCAGTACACATATATTATATATATCCAGTGCACATATATTAAATATCCAGTGCACATATATTAAACATCCAGTGCACATATATTATATATCCAGTGCACATATATTATATATATCCAGTGCACATATATTAAATATCCAGTGCAAATATATTAAATATCCAGTGCACATATAATATATATATATATATATATATATATATATATCCAGTGCACATATATTAAATATCCAGTGCACATAAATTATATATCCAGTGCACATACATTATATATATCCAGTGCACATTTATTAAATATCTATTGCACATACATTATATTTCCAGTGCACATCTATTATATATATCCAGTGCAAATATATTAAATATCCAGTGCACATATATTATATATCCAGTGCACATACATTATATATATCCAGTGCACATTTATTAAATATCCAGTGCACTTATATTATATATATCTAGTGCACATATAATAAATATACAGTGCACATATATTAAATATCTATTGCACATATATTAAATATATCCAGTTCACATATATTAAATATCCAGTGCACATACATTAAATATATCCAAAGCACATATATTATATATATATCCAGTGCACATATATTAAATATCCAGTGCACATATATTAAATATCCATTGCACATATATTATATATTTCCAGTGCACATATATTAAATATCAAGTGCACATATATTATATTTCCAGTGCAAATACATTACATATATCCATTGCACATATATTAAACATCCAGTGCACATCAATTATATATCCAGTGCACATAAATTATGTATATCCAGTGCACATTTATTAAATATCTAGTGCACATATATTATATTTCCAGTGCACATATATTATATATATCCAGTGCACATATATTAAATATCCAGTGCACATATATTATATATCCAGTGCACATACATTATATATATATCAAGTGCACATATATTAAATATCCAGTGCACATATATTATATATCCAGTGCACATACATTATATATTTCCAGTGCACATATTTTATCAATATACAGTGCATATATATTAAATATCCAGTGCACACATATTATATATCCAGTGCACATACATTATATATATCCAGTGCACATATATTAAATATCCAGTGCTCATATATTAAATATATCCAGTGCACATACATTATATATATCCAGTGCACATATATTAAATATCTAGTGCACATATATTAAATATATCCAGTGCACATATATTAAATATCCAGTGCACAAAAATTAAATATCCAGTGCACATAAATTATATATCCAGTGCAGATACATTATATATATATATCCAGTGCACACCTATTTAATATCCAGTGCACATATATTATATTTCCAGTGCACATATATTATTTATATCCAGTGCACATATATTAAATATCCAGTGCACATATATTAAATATCCAGTGCACATAAATTATATATCTGTGCACATACATTATATATATCCAGTGCACATTTATTAAATATCCAGTGCACATATATTATATATATCTAGTGCACATATAATATATATAGTGCACATATATTAAATATCCAGTGCTCATATATTAAATATATCCAGTGCACATATATTAAATATCCAGTGCACATATATTATATATATCCAAAGCACATATATTATATATATCCAGTGCACATATATTAAATATCCAGTGCACATATATTAAACATCCAGTGCACATATATTATATATATCCAGTGCACATAAATTAAATATCCAGTGCACATATATTAAACATCCAGTGCACATATATTAAATATCCAGTGCACATAAATTATATATCCAGTGCACATAAATTATATAAACCCAGTGCACATTTATTTAATATTCAGTCAACATATATTATATATATCCAGTGCACATATATTAAATATCCAGTGCACATATATTAAACATCCAGTGCACATATATTATATATATCCAGTGCACATAAATTAAATATCCAGTGCACATATATTAAACATCCAGTGCACATATATTATATATCCAGTGCACATATATTATATATATCCAGTGCACATATATTAAATATCCAGTGCACATAAATTAAATATCCAGTGCACATAAATTATATATCCAGTGCACATAAATTATATATACCCAGTGCACATTTATTTAATATCCAGCGCACATATATTATATTTCCAGTGCACATATATTATATATATCCAGTGCAAATATATTAAATATTCAGTGCACATATATTAAATATCCAGTGCACATATAATAAATATTCAGTGCATATATATTATATATCCAGTGCACAGACATTATATATATCCAGTGCACATATATTAAATATCCAGTGCACATATATTATATATATCTAGTGCACATATAATAAATATCCAGTGCACATATATTAAATATCCAGTGCACATAAATTAAATTTCCAGTGCACATAAATTATATATCCAGTGCATATACATTATATATATCCAGTTCAAATATATTAAATATCCAGTGCGCATATATTAAATATATCCAGTGCACATATATTAAATATCCAGTGCACAAAAATTAAATATCTAGTGCACATAAATTATATATCCAGTGCACATACATTATATATATCCAGTGCACATATATTAAATATCCAGTGCACATATATTAAATATATCCAGTGCACTTATATTAAATATCCAGTGCACAAAAATTAAATATCCAGTGCACATAAATTATATATCCAGTGCACATACATTATATATATATATCCAGTGCACACCTATTTAATATCCAGTGCACATATATTATATTTCCAGTGCACATATATTATTTATATCCAGTGCACATATATTAAATATCCAGTGCACATATATTAAATATCCAGTGCACATATATTAAATATCCAGTGCACATATATTAAACATCCAGTGCACATATATTATATATATCCAGTGCACATAAATTAAATATCCAGTGCACATATATTAAACATCCAGTGCACATATATTAAATATCCAGTGCACATAAATTATATATCCAGTGCGCATAAATTATATAAACCCAGTGCACATTTATTTAATATCCAGTGCACATATATTATATATATCCAGTGCACATATATTAAATATCCAGTGCACATATATTAAACATCCAGTGCACATATATTATACATATCCAGTGCACATAAATTAAATATCCAGTGCACATATATTAAACATCCAGTGCACATATATTATATATCCAGTGCACATAAATTATGTATATCCAGTGCACATTTATTAAATATCTAGTGCACATATATTATATTTCCAGTGCACATATATTATATATATCCAGTGCACATATATTAAATATCCAGTGCACATATATTATATATCCAGTGCACATACATTATATATATATCAAGTGCACATACATTAAATATCCAGTGCACATATATTATATATCCAGTGCACATACATTATATATTTCCAGTGCACATATTTTATCAATATACAGTGCACATATATTAAATATCCAGTGCACATATATTAAATATATCCAGTGCACATACATTATATATATCCAGTGCACATATATTAAATATCCAGTGCACATATATTAAATATATCCAGTGCACATATATTAAATATCCAGTGCACAAAAATTAAATATCCAGTGCACATAAATTATATATCCAGTGCACATACATTATATATATATCCAGTGCACACCTATTTAATATCCAGTGCACATATATTATATTTCCAGTGCACATATATTATTTATATCCAGTGCACATATATTAAATATCCAGTGCACATATATTAAATATCCAGTGCACATAAATTATATATCTAGTGCACATACATTATATATATCCAGTGCACATTTATTAAATATCCAGTGCACATATATTATATATATCTATTGCACATATAATATATATAGTGCACATATATTAAATATCCAGTGCTCATATATTAAATATATCCAGTGCACATATATTAAATATCCAGTGCACATATATTATATATATCCAAAGCACATATATTATATATATCCAGTGCACATATATTAAATATCCAGTGCACATATATTAAACATCCAGTGCACATATATTATATATATCCAGTGCACATAAATTAAATATCCAGTGCACATATATTAAACATCCAGTGCACATATATTAAATATCCAGTGCACATAAATTATATATCCAGTGCACATAAATTATATAAACCCAGTGCACATTTATTTAATATTCAGTCAACATATATTATATATATCCAGTGCACATATATTAAATATCCAGTGCACATATATTAAACATCCAGTGCACATATATTATATATCCAGTGCACATATATTATATATATCCAGTGCACATATATTAAATATCCAGTGCACATAAATTAAATATCCAGTGCACATAAATTATATATCCAGTGCACATAAATTATATATACCCAGTGCACATTTATTTAATATCCAGCGCACATATATTATATTTCCAGTGCACATATATTATATATATCCAGTGCAAATATATTAAATATTCAGTGCACATATATTAAATATCCAGTGCACATATAATAAATATTCAGT
Organism: Leptodactylus fuscus; assembly: GCF_031893055.1. NCBI lineage: Eukaryota > Metazoa > Chordata > Amphibia > Anura > Leptodactylidae > Leptodactylus > Leptodactylus fuscus. The sequence continues at coordinate 418,871 of NW_027439810.1, forward strand.
GCATATATATTATATATCCAGTGCACAGACATTATATATATCCAGTGCACATATATTAAATATCCAGTGCACATATATTATATATATCTAGTGCACATATAATAAATATCCAGTGCACATATATTAAATATCCAGTGCACATAAATTAAATTTCCAGTGCACATAAATTATATATCCAGTGCATATACATTATATATATCCAGTTCAAATATATTAAATATCCAGTGCGCATATATTAAATATATCCAGTGCACATATATTAAATATCCAGTGCACAAAAATTAAATATCTAGTGCACATAAATTATATATCCAGTGCACATACATTATATATATCCAGTGCACATATATTAAATATCCAGTGCACATATATTAAATATATCCAGTGAACTTATATTAAATATCCAGTGCACAAAAATTATATATCCAGTGCACATACATTATATATATATATCCAGTGCACACCTATTTAATATCCAGTGCACATATATTATATTTCCAGTGCACATATATTATTTATATCCAGTGCACATATATTAAATATCCAGTGCACATATATTAAATATCCAGTGCACATATATTAAATATCCAGTGCACATATATTAAACATCCAGTGCACATATATTATATATATCCAGTGCACATAAATTAAATATCCAGTGCACATATATTAAACATCCAGTGCACATATATTAAATATCCAGTGCACATAAATTATATATCCAGTGCACATAAATTATATAAACCCAGTGCACATTTATTTAATATCCAGTGCACATATATTATATATATCCAGTGCACATATATTAAATATCCAGTGCACATATATTAAACATCCAGTGCACATATATTATACATATCCAGTGCACATAAATTAAATATCCAGTGCACATATATTAAACATCCAGTGCACATATATTATATATCCAGTGCACATATATTATATATATCCAGTGCACATATATTAAATATCCAGTGCACATAAATTAAATATCCGGTGCACATAAATTATATATCCAGTGCACATAAATTATATATACCCATTGCACATTTATTTAATATCCAGTGCACATATATTATATTTCCAGTGCACATATATTATATATATCCAGTGCAAATATATTAAATATTCAGTGCACATATACTAAATATCCAGTGCACATATAATAAATATCCAGTGCACATAAATTAAATATCCAGTGCACATCAATTATATATCCAGTGCACATTTATTAAATATCTAATGCACATATATTACATTTCCAGTGCTCATATATTATATATATCCAGTGCACATATATTTAATATCCAGTGCACATATATTATATATATCCAGTGCACATATATTAAATATCCAGGGCACATAAATTATATATCCAGTGCACATACATTATATATATCTAGTGCACATTTATTAAATATCCAGTGCACATATATTATATTTCCAGTGCACATATATTATATATATCCAGTGCAAATATATTAAATATCCAGTGCACATAAATTATATATCCAGTGCACATATATTATGTATATCCAGTGCACATATATTAAATATCCAGTGCACATAAATTATATATCCAGTGCACATAAATTATATAAACCCAGTGCACATTTATTTAATATCCAGTGCACATATATTATATATATCCAGTGCACATATATTAAATATCCAGTGCACATATATTAAACATCCAGTGCACATATATTATACATATCCAGTGCACATAAATTAAATATCCAGTGCACATATATTAAACATCCAGTGCACATATATTATATATCCAGTGCACATATATTATATATATCCAGTGCACATATATTAAATATCCAGTGCACATAAATTAAATATCCGGTGCACATAAATTATATATCCAGTGCACATAAATTATATATACCCATTGCACATTTATTTAATATCCAGTGCACATATATTATATTTCCAGTGCACATATATTATATATATCCAGTGCAAATATATTAAATATTCAGTGCACATATACTAAATATCCAGTGCACATATAATAAATATCCAGTGCACATAAATTAAATATCCAGTGCACATCAATTATATATCCAGTGCACATTTATTAAATATCTAATGCACATATATTACATTTCCAGTGCTCATATATTATATATATCCAGTGCACATATATTTAATATCCAGTGCACATATATTAAATATATCCAGTGCACATATATTAAATATCCAGGGCACATAAATTATATATCCAGTGCACATACATTATATATATCTAGTGCACATTTATTAAATATCCAGTGCACATATATTATATTTCCAGTGCACATATATTATATATATCCAGTGCAAATATATTAAATATCCAGTGCACATAAATTATATATCCAGTGCACATATATTATGTATATCCAGTGCACATTTATTTAATATCCAGTGCACATATATTATATTTCCAGTGCACATATATTATATATATCCAGTGCAAATATATTAAATATCCAGTGCACATATATTAAATATCCAGTGCACATATAATAAATATCCAGTGCACATATAATATATATCCAGTGCACATATATTAAATATCCAGTGCACATGTATTATATATATCTAGTGCACATATAATAAATATCCAGTGCACATATATTAAATATCCAGTGCACATATATTATATATCCAGTGCACATACATTATATATATCCAGTGCACATTTATTTAATATCCAGTGCACATATATTATATTTCCAGTGCACATTTATTATATATATCCAGTGCAAATATATTAAATATCCAGTGCACATATATTATATTTCCAGTGCACATATTATATCTATATAAAGTGCACATATATTAAATATCCAGTGCACACATATTACATATCCAGTGCACATACATTATATATATCCAGTGCACATATATTAAATCTCCAGTGCACATATATTAAATATCCATTGCACATATATTATATATATCCAGTGCACATATATTAAATATCCAGTGCACATATATTATATATCCAGTGCACACATATTATATATATTTAGTGCACATAAATTAAATATCCAGTTCGCATATATTATATATCCAGTGCACATATATTATATATCCAGTACACATATATTATATATATCCAGTGCACATATATTAAATATCCAGTGCACATATATTAAACATCCAGTGCACATATATTATATATCCAGTGCACATATATTATATATATCCAGTGCACATATATTAAATATCCAGTGCAAATATATTATATATATATATATATATATATATATATATATATATATATATCTATCCAGTGCACATATATTAAATATCCAGTGCACATAAATTATATATCCAGTGCACATACATTATATATATCCAGTGCACATTTATTAAATATCTCTTGCACATATATTATATTTCCAGTGCACATCTATTATATATATCCAGTGCAAATATATTAAATATCCAGTGCACATATATTATATATCCAGTGCACATACATTATATATATCCAGTGCACATTTATTAAATATCCAGTGCACTTATATTATATATATCTAGTGCACATATAATAAATATACAGTGCACATATATTAAATATCTATTGCAAATATATTAAACATCCAGTGCACATCAATTATATATCCAGTGCACATAAATTATGTATATCCAGTGCACATTTATTAAATATCTAGTGCACATATATTATATTTCCAGTGCACATATATTATATATATCCAGTGCACATATATTAAATATCCAGTGCACATATATTATATATCCAGTGCACATACATTATATATATATCAAGTGCACATATATTAAATATCCAGTGCACATATATTATATATCCAGTGCACATACATTATATATTTCCAGTGCACATATTTTATCAATATACAGTGCATATATATTAAATATCCAGTGCACACATATTATATATCCAGTGCACATACATTATATATATCCAGTGCACATATATTAAATATCCAGTGCACATATATTAAATATATCCAGTGCACATACATTATATATATCCAGTGCACATATATTAAATATCCAGTGCACATATATTAAATATATCCAGTGCACATATATTAAATATCCAGTGCACAAAAATTAAATATCCAGTGCACATAAATTATATATCCAGTGCACATACATTATATATATATCCAGTGCACACCTATTTAATATCCAGTGCACATATATTATATTTCCAGTGCACATATATTATTTATATCCAGTGCACATATATTAAATATCCAGTGCACATATATTAAATATCCAGTGCACATAAATTATATATCTAGTGCACATACATTATTTATATCCAGTGCACATTTATTAAATATCCAGTGCACATATATTATATATATCTAGTGCACATATAATATATATAGTGCACATATATTAAATATCCAGTGCTCATATATTAAATATATCCAGTGCACATATATTAAATATCCAGTGCACATATATTATATATATACAAAGCACATATATTATATATATCCAGTGCACATATATTAAATATCCAGTGCACATATATTAAACATCCAGTGCACATATATTATATATATTCAGTGCACATAAATTAAATATCCCGTGCACATATATTAAACATCCAGTGCACATATATTAAATATCCAGTGCACATAAATTATATATCCAGTGCACATAAATTATATAAACCCAGTGCACATTTATTTAATATTCAGTCAACATATATTATATATATCCAGTGCACATATATTAAATATCCAGTGCACATATATTAAACATCCAGTGCACATATATTATATATATCCAGTGCACATAAATTAAATATCCAGTGCACATATATTAAACATCCAGTGCACATATATTATATATCCAGTGCACATATATTATATATATCCAGTGCACATATATTAAATATCTAGTGCACATAAATTAAATATCCAGTGCACATAAATTATATATCCAGTGCACATAAATTATATATACCCAGTGCACATTTATTTAATATCCAGCGCACATATATTATATTTCCAGTGCACATATATTATATATATCCAGTGCAAATATATTAAATATTCAGTGCACATATATTAAATATCCAGTGCACATATAATAAATATTCAGTGCATATATATTATATATCCAGTGCACAGACATTATATATATCCAGTGCACATATATTAAATATCCAGTGCACATATATTATATATATCTAGTGCACATATAATAAATATCCAGTGCACATATATTAAATATCCAGTGCACATAAATTAAATTTCCAGTGCACATAAATTAAATATCCAGTGCATATAAATTATATATATCCAGTTCAAATATATTAAATATCCAGTGCGCATATATTAAATATATCCAGTGCACATATATTAAATATCCAGTGCACAAAAATTAAATATCTAGTGCACATAAATTATATATCCAGTGCACATACATTATATATATCCAGTGCACATATATTAAATATCCAGTGCACATATATTAAACATATCCAGTGCACTTATATTAAATATCCAGTGCACAAAAATTAAATATCCAGTGCACATAAATTATATATCCAGTGCACATACATTATATATATATATCCAGTGCACACCTATTTAATATCCAGTGCACATATATTATATTTCCAGTGCACATATATTATTTATATCCAGTGCACATATATTAAATATCCAGTGCACATATATTAAATATCCAGTGCACATATATTAAATATCCAGTGCACATATATTAAACATCCAGTGCACATATATTATATATATCCAGTGCACATAAATTAAATATCCAGTGCACATATATTAAACATCCAGTGCACATATATTAAATATCCAGTGCACATAAATTATATATCCAGTGCACATAAATTATATAAACCCAGTGCACATTTATTTAATATCCAGTGCACATATATTATATATATCCAGTGCACATATATTAAATATCCAGTGCACATATATTAAACATCCAGTGCACATATATTATACATATCCAGTGCACATAAATTAAATATCCAGTGCACATATATTAAACATCCAGTGCACATATATTATATATCCAGTGCACATATATTATATATATCCAGTGCACATATATTAAATATCCAGTGCACATAAATTAAATATCCGGTGCACATAAATTATATATCCAGTGCACATAAATTATATATACCCATTGCACATTTATTTAATATCCAGTGCACATATATTATATTTCCAGTGCACATATATTATATATATCCAGTGCAAATATATTAAATATTCAGTGCACATATACTAAATATCCAGTGCACATATAATAAATATCCAGTGCACATAAATTAAATATCCAGTGCACATCAATTATATATCCAGTGCACATTTATTAAATATCTAATGCACATATATTACATTTCCAGTGCTCATATATTATATATATCCAGTGCACATATATTTAATATCCAGTGCACATATATTAAATATATCCAGTGCACATATATTAAATATCCAGTGCACATAAATTATATATCCAGTGCACATACATTATATATATCTAGTGCACATTTATTAAATATCCAGTGCACATATATTATATTTCCAGTGCACATATATTATATATATCCAGTGCAAATATATTAAATATCCAGTGCACATAAATTATATATCCAGTGCACATATATTATGTATATCCAGTGCACATTTATTTAATATCCAGTGCACATATATTATATTTCCAGTGCACATATATTATATATATCCAGTGCAAATATATTAAATATCCAGTGCACATATATTATATATATCTAGTGCACATATAATAAATATCCAGTGCACATATATTAAATATCCAGTGCACATAAATTAAATTTCCAGTGCACATAAATTAAATATCCAGTGCATATAAATTATATATATCCAGTTCAAATATATTAAATATCCAGTGCGCATATATTAAATATATCCAGTGCACATATATTAAATATCCAGTGCACAAAAATTAAATATCTAGTGCACATAAATTATATATCCAGTGCACATACATTATATATATCCAGTGCACATATATTAAATATCCAGTGCACATATATTAAACATATCCAGTGCACTTATATTAAATATCCAGTGCACAAAAATTAAATATCCAGTGCACATAAATTATATATCCAGTGCACATACATTATATATATATATCCAGTGCACACCTATTTAATATCCAGTGCACATATATTATATTTCCAGTGCACATATATTATTTATATCCAGTGCACATATATTAAATATCCAGTGCACATATATTAAATATCCAGTGCACATATATTAAATATCCAGTGCACATATATTAAACATCCAGTGCACATATATTATATATATCCAGTGCACATAAATTAAATATCCAGTGCACATATATTAAACATCCAGTGCACATATATTAAATATCCAGTGCACATAAATTATATATCCAGTGCACATAAATTATATAAACCCAGTGCACATTTATTTAATATCCAGTGCACATATATTATATATATCCAGTGCACATATATTAAATATCCAGTGCACATATATTAAACATCCAGTGCACATATATTATACATATCCAGTGCACATAAATTAAATATCCAGTGCACATATATTAAACATCCAGTGCACATATATTATATATCCAGTGCACATATATTATATATATCCAGTGCACATATATTAAATATCCAGTGCACATAAATTAAATATCCGGTGCACATAAATTATATATCCAGTGCACATAAATTATATATACCCATTGCACATTTATTTAATATCCAGTGCACATATATTATATTTCCAGTGCACATATATTATATATATCCAGTGCAAATATATTAAATATTCAGTGCACATATACTAAATATCCAGTGCACATATAATAAATATCCAGTGCACATAAATTAAATATCCAGTGCACATCAATTATATATCCAGTGCACATTTATTAAATATCTAGTGCACATATATCATATTTCCAGTACACATATATTATGTATATTCAGTGCACATATATTAAATATCCAGTGCACATATATTATATATCCAGTGCACATACATTATATATATATATCAAGTGCACATATATTAAATATCCAGTGCACATATATTATATATCCAGTGCACATACATTATATATTTCCAGTGCACATATTTTATCAATATACAGTGCATATATATTAAATATCCAGTGCACACATATTATATATCCAGTGCACATACATTGTATATATCCAGTGCACATTTATTAAATATCCAGTGCACATATATTAAATATATCCAGTGCACATATTTTAAATATCCAGTGCACAAAAATTAAATATCCAGTGCACATAAATTATATATCCAGTGCACATACATTATATATATCCAGTGCACATTTATTTAATATCCAGTGCACATATATTATATTTCCAGTGCACATATTGTATCTATATAAAGTGCACATATATTAAATATCCAGTGCACACATACTACAAATCCAGTGCGCATACATTATATATATCCAGTGCACATATATTAAATCTCCAGTGCACATATATTAAATATCCATTGCACATATATTATATATATCCAGAGCACATATATTAAATATCCAGTGCACATATATTAAATATATCCAGTGCACATACATTATATATATCCAGTGCACATTTATTAAATATCCAGTGCAAATATATTAAATATATCTAGTGCACATATAATAAATATCCAGTGCACATATATTAAATATCCAGTGCACATATATTAAATATATCCAGTGCACATATATTAAAAATCCAGTGCACAAAAATAAAATATCCAGTGCACATAAATTATATATCCAGTGCACATACATTATATATATATCCAGTGCACACCTATTTAATATCCAGTGCTCATATATTATATTTCTAGTGCACATATATTATATATATCCAGTGCACATATATTAAATATCCAGTGCACATATATTATATATCCAGTGCACATATATTATATATCCAGTGCACTTACATTGTATATATCCAGTGCACATATATTATATTTATCCAGTGCACATATATTATATTTCCAGTGCACATATATTAAATATCCAGTGCACATATATTATATTTCAAGTGCACATATATTATATATATATATCCAGTGCAAATATATTAAATATCTAGTGCACATAAATTAAATATCCAGTGCACATAAATTTTATATCCAGTGCACATACATTATATATATCCAGTGCACATTTATTAAATATCCAGTGCACAAATATTACAAATCCAGTGCACATAAATTATATATCCAGTGCACATACATTATATATATCCAGTGCACATTTATTTAATATCCAGTGCACATATATTATATTTCCAGTGCACATATTGTATCGATATTAAGTGCACATATATTAAGTATCCAGTGCACACATATTACATATCCAGTGCACATACATTATATATATCCAGTGCACAGATATTAAATATCCAGTGCACATATATGATATATACAGTGCACATATATTAAATATCCAGTGCACATATATTAAACATCCAGTGCACATATATTAAATATATCCAGTGCACATATATTAAATATCCAGTGCACATATATTATATATCCAGTGCACATACATTGTATTTATCCAGTGCACATAAATTATATATCCAGTGCACATACATTATATATATCCAGTGCACATTTATTAAATATCTATTGCACATATATTATATTTTCAGTGCACATCTACTATATATATCCAGTGCAAATATATTAAATATCCAGTGCACGTAAATTAAATATCCAGTGCACATAAATTATATATCCATTGCACATACATTATATATATCCAGTGCACATATATTATATTTCCAGTGCACATATATTATATTTCCAGTGCACATATTTTTATCAATATACAGTGCACATATATTAAATATCCAGTGCACACATATTATATATCCAGTGCACATACATTATATATATCCAGTGCACATATATTAAATATCCAGTGCACATATATTATATATCCAGTGCACATACATTATATATATCCAGTGCACAGATATTAAATATCCAGTGCACATATATTATATATACAGTGCACATATATTATATATATCCAGTACACATATATTAAACATCCATTGCACATATATTATATATCCAGTACACATATATTATATATATCCAGTGCACATATATTACATATTTAGTGCAAATATATGAAATATCCAGTGCACATATATTATATATATATATATCCAGTGCATATATATTAAACATCCAGTGCACATATATTATATTTCAAGTGCACATATATTATATATATATATATATCCAGTGCAAATATATTAAATATCCAGTGCACATAAATTAAATATCCAGTGCACATAAATTATATATCCAGTGCACATACATTATATATATCCAGTGCACATTTATTAAATATCCAGTGCACAAATATTAAAAATCCAGTGCACATAAATTATATATCCAGTGCACATACATTATATATATCCAGTGCACATTTATTTAATATCCAGTGCACATATATTATATTTCCAGTGCACATATTGTATCGATATTAAGTGCACATAGATTAAATATCCAGTGCACACATATTACATATCCAGTGCACATACATTATATATATCCAGTGCACAGATATTAAATATCCAGTGCACAAAAATTAAATATCCAGTGCACATAAATTATATATCCAGTGCACATATATTATATATATCCAGTGCACATATATTAAATATCCATTGCACATATATTAAAAATCAAGTGCACATATATTATATATCCAGTGCACATATATTATATATATCCAGTGCACAGATATTAAATATCCAGTGCACAAAAATTAAATATCCAGTGCACATAAATTATATATCCAGTGCACATATATTATATATATCCAGTGCACATATATTAAATATCTAGTGCACATAAATTAAATATCCAGTGCACATAAATCATATATCCAGTGCACATACATTATATATATCCAGTGCACATTTATTAATCATCTATTGCACATATATTATATTTCCAGTGCACATCTATTATATATATCCAGTCCAAATATATTAAATATCCAGTGCACATAAATTAAATATCCAGTGCACATAAATTATATATCCAGTGCACATACATTATATATATCCAGTGCACATTTATTAAACATCTATTGCACATATATTATATTTCCAGTGCACATAAATTATATATATCCAGTGCAAATATATTAAATAACCAGTGCACATTTATTAATCATCTATTGCACATATATTATATTTCCAGTGCACATCTATTATATATATCCAGTCCAAATATATTAAATATCCAGTGCACATATATTAAATATCCAGAGCACATAAATTAAATATCCAGTGCACATATATTATATATCCAGTGCACATATATTATATATCCAGTGCACACATATTATATATATCCAGTGCACATACATTATATATATCCAGTGCAAATATATTATATATATTCAGTGCACATATATTAAATATCCAGTGCGCATATATTATATATCCAGTGCACATATATTAAATATCCAGTGCGCATATATTATATATCCAGTGCACATATATTAAATATCCAGTGCACATATATTAAACATCCAGCGCGCATATATTATATATCCAGTGCATATATATTATATATATCCAGTGCTCATATATTTGATATCCAGTGCACATATATTAAATATATCCAGTGCACATATATTAAATATCCAGTGCACATAAATTAAATATCCAGTGCACATCAATTATATATCCAGTGCACATTTATTAAATATCTAATGCACATATATTACATTTCCAGTGCTCATATATTATATATATCCAGTGCACATATATTTAATATCCAGTGCACATATATTAAATATATCCAGTGCACATATATTAAATATCCAGTGCACATAAATTATATATCCAGTGCACATACATTATATATATCTAGTGCACATTTATTAAATATCCAGTGCACATATATTATATTTCCAGTGCACATATATTATATATCCAGTGCACATATATTATATATATCCAGTGCACAGATATTAAATATCCAGTGCACAAAAATTAAATATCCAGTGCACATAAATTATATATCCAGTGCACATATATTATATATATCCAGTGCACATATATTAAATATCTAGTGCACATAAATTAAATATCCAGTGCACATAAATCATATATCCAGTGCACATACATTATATATATCCAGTGCACATTTATTAATCATCTATTGCACATATATTACATTTCCAGTGCACATCTATTATATATATCCAGTCCAAATATATTAAATATCCAGTGCACATAAATTAAATATCCAGTGCACATAAATTATATATCCAGTGCACATACATTATATATATCCAGTGCACATTTATTAAACATCTATTGCACATATATTATATATCCAGTGCACATATATTATATATATCCAGTGCACAGATATTAAATATCCAGTGCACAAAAATTAAATATCCAGTGCACATAAATTATATATCCAGTGCACATATATTATATATCCAGTGCACATATATTAAATATCTAGTGCACATAAATTAAATATCCAGTGCACATAAATCATATATCCAGTGCACATACATTATATATATCCAGTGCACATTTATTAATCATCTATTGCACATATATTATATTTCCAGTGCACATCTATTATATATATCCAGTCCAAATATATTAAATATCCAGTGCACATAAATTAAATATCCAGTGCACATAAATTATATATCCAGTGCACATACATTATATATATCCAGTGCACATTTATTAAACATCTATTGCACATATATTATATTTCCAATGCACATAAATTATATATATCCAGTGCAAATATATTAAATAACCAGTGCACATTTATTAATCATCTATTGCACATATATTATATTTCCAGTGCACATCTATTATATATATCCAGTCCAAATATATTAAATATCCAGTGCACATATATTAAATATCCAGAGCACATAAATTAAATATCCAGTGCACATATATTATATATCCAGTGCACATATATTATATATCCAGTGCACACATATTATATATATCCAGTGCACATACATTATATATATCCAGTGCAAATATATTATATATATTCAGTGCACATATATTAAATATCCAGTGCGCATATATTATATATCCAGTGCACATATATTAAATATCCAGTGTGCATATATTATATATCCAGTGCACATATATTAAATATCCAGTGCACATATATTAAACATCCAGCGCGCATATATTATATATCCAGTGCATATATATTATATATATCCAGTGCTCATATATTTGATATCCAGTGCACATATATTAAATATATCCAGTGCACATATATTAAATATCCAGTGCACATAAATTAAATATCCAGTGCACATCAATTATATATCCAGTGCACATTTATTAAATATCTAACGCACATATATTACATTTCCAGTGCTCATATATTATATATATCCAGTGCACATATATTTAATATCCAGTGCACATATATTAAATATATCCAGTGCACATATATTAAATATCCAGTGCACATAAATTATATATCCAGTGCACATACATTATATATATCTAGTGCACATTTATTAAATATCCAGTGCACATATATTATATTTCCAGTGCGCATATATTATATATCCAGTGCACATATATTATATATATCCAGTGCACAGATATTAAATATCCAGTGCACAAAAATTAAATATCCAGTGCACATAAATTATATATCCAGTGCACATATATTATATATATCCAGTGCACATATATTAAATATCTAGTGCACATAAATTAAATATCCAGTGCACATAAATCATATATCCAGTGCACATACATTATATATATCCAGTGCACATTTATTAATCATCTATTGCACATATATTATATTTCCAGTGCACATCTATTATATATATCCAGTCCAAATATATTAAATATCCAGTGCACATAAATTATATATCCAGTGCACATATATTATGTATATCCAGTGCACATTTATTTAATATCCAGTGCACATATATTATATTTCCAGTGCACATATATTATATATATCTAGTGCAAATATATTAAATATACAGTGCACATATATTAAATATCCAGTGCACATATAATAAATATCCAGTGCACATATATTATATATCCAGTGCACATATATTAAATATCCAGTGCACATGTATTATATATATCTAGTGCACATATAATAAATATTCAGTGCACATATATTAAATATCCAGTGCACATATATTATATATCCAGTGCACATACATTATATATATCCAGTGCACATATATTAAATATCCAGTGCACATATATTATATATCCAGTGCTCATACATTATATATATCCAGTGCACATTTATTAAATATCCAGTGCACATATATTATAAATATCCAGTGCACATATATTAAATATCCAGTGCACATATATTAAATATATCCAGTGCACATATATTAAATATCCAGTGCACATATATTATATATCCAGTGCACATACATTATATATATCCAGTGCACATATATTAAATATCCAGTGCACATATACTATATATACAGTTCACATACATTATATATATCCAGTGCACATTTATTAAATATCCAGTGCACATATATTATATATATCTAGTGCACATATAATAAATATCCTGTGCACATATATTAAAAATCCAGTGCACATATATTAAATATATCCAGTGCACAGATATTAAATATCCAGTGCACAAAAATTAAATATCCAGTGCACATAAATTAAATATCCAGTGCACATACATTATATATATATCCAGTGCACACCTATTTAATATCCAGTGCTCATATATTATATTTCTAGTGCACATATATTATATATATCCAGTGCACATATATTAAATATATCCAGTGCACATATATTAAATATCCAGTGCACATATATTATATATCCAGTGCACATACATTATATATATCCAGTGCACATATATTAAATATCCAGTGCACATATACTATATATACAGTTCACATACATTATATATATCCAGTGCACATTTATTAAATATCCAGTGCACATATATTATATATATCTAGTGCAAATATAATAAATATCCTGTGCACCTATATTAAAAATCCAGTGCACATATATTAAATATATCCAGTGCACAGATATTAAATATCCAGTGCACAAAAATTAAATATCCAGTGCACATAAATTATATATCCAGTGCACATACATTATATATATATCCAGTGCACACCTATTTAATATCCAGTGCTCATATATTATATTTCTAGTGCACATATATTATATATATCCAGTGCACATATATTAAATATCCAGTGCACATATATTAAATATCCAGTGCACATATATTATATATCCAGTGCACATACATTATATATATCCCGTGCACATATATTATATATATTCAGTGCACATATATTATATTTCCAGTGCACATATATTAAATATCCAGTGCACATATATTTAAAATATCCTGTGCACATACATTATATATATCCAGTGCACAAAAATTAAATATCCTGTGCACATAAATTATATATCCAGTGCAAAAACATTATATATATATATCCATTGCGCATTTATTTAATATCCAGTGCACATATATTATATTTCCAGTGCACATATATTATATGTATCCAGTGCAAATATATTAAATATCCAGTGCACATATATTAAATATATCCAGTGCACATATATTAAATATCCAGTGCACAAAAATTAAATATCCAGTGCACATAAATTATATATCCAGTGCACATACATTATATATATCCAGTGCACATATATTATATTTCCAGTTCACATATATTATATTTCCAGTGCACATATTTTATCAATATACAGTGCACATATATTAAATATCCAGTGCACACATATTATATATCCAGTGCACATACATTATATATATCCAGTGCACATATATTAAATATCCAGTGCACATATATTAAATATCCCGTGCACATATATTATATATACAGTGCACATATATAATATATATCCAGTGCACATATATTAAATATCCAGTGCACATATATTAAACATCCAAGGCACATATATTATATATCCAGTACACATATAATATATATATCCAGTGCACATATATTAAATATCCAGTGCACATATATTAAACATTCAGTGCACATATATTAAATATCCAGTGCACATATATTAAACATTCAGTGCACATATATTATATATCCAGTGCACATATATTATATATATCCAGTGCACATATATTATATATATCCAGTGCACATATATTATATATCCAGTGCACATACATTATATATATCCAGTGCACATTTATTAAATATTCAGTGCACATATATTATGTATATCTAGTGCACATATAATAAATATATAGTGCACATATATTAAATATCTATTGCACATATATTAAATATATCCAGTGCACATATATTAAATATCCAGTGCACATATATTATATATATCCAAAACACATATATTATATATATCCAGTGCACATATATTAAATATCCATTGCACATATATTATATATATCCAGTGCACATATATTAAATATCCAGTGCACATATAATAAATATCCAGTGCACATATATTATATATCCAGTGCACATAAATTAAATATCCAGTGCACATATATTATATATATCTAGTGCACATATAATAAATATCCAGTGCACATACATTAAATATCCACTGCACATATATTAAATATATCCAGTGCACATATATTAAATATCCAGTGCACATATATTATATATCCAGTGCACATACATTGTATTTATCCAGTGCACATAAATTATATATCCAGTGCACATACATTATATATATCCAGTGCACATTTATTAAATATCTAGTGCACATATATCATATTTCCAGTGCACATATATTATGTATATCCAGTGCACATATATTAAATATCCAGTGCACATATATTATATATCCAGTGCACATACATTATATATATATATATATCAAGTGCACATATATTAAATATCCAGTGCACATATATTATATATCCAGTGCACATACATTATATATTTCCAGTGCACATATTTTATCAATATACAGTGCATATATATTAAATATCCATTGCACACATATTATATATCCAGTGCACATACATTATATATATCCAGTGCACATATATTAAATATCATTTGCACAAAAATTAAATATCCAGTGCACATAAATTATATATCCAGTGCACATACATTGTATATATCCAGTGCACATTTATTAAATATCCAGTGCACATATATTAAATATATCCAGTGCACATATATTAAATATCCAGTGCACAAAAATTAAATATCCAGTGCACATAAATTATATATCCAGTGCACATACATTATATATATCCAGTGCACATTTATTTAATATCCAGTGCACATATATTATATTTCCAGTGCACATATTGTATCTATATAAAGTGCACATATATTAAATATCCAGTGCACACATACTACAAATCCAGTGCACATACATTATATATATCCAGTGCACATATATTAAATCTCCAGTGCACATATATTAAATATCCATTGCACATATATTATATATATCCAGAGCACATATATTAAATATCCAGTGCACATATATTAAATATATCCAGTGCACATACATTATATATATCCAGTGCACATTTATTAAATATCCAGTGCAAATATATTATATATATCTAGTGCACATATAATAAATATCCAGTGCACATATATTAAATATCCAGTGCACATATATTAAATATATCCAGTGCACATATATTAAAAATCCAGTGCACAAAAATAAAATATCCAGTGCACATAAATTATATATCCAGTGCACATACATTATATATATATCCAGTGCACACCTATTTAATATCCAGTGCTCATATATTATATTTCTAGTGCACATATATTATATATATCCAGTGCACATATATAAAATATCCAGTGCACATATATTATATATCCAGTGCACTTACATTATATATATCCAGTGCACATATATTATATTTATCCAGTGCACATATATTATATTTCCAGTGCACATATATTAAATATCCAGTGCACATATATTTAAAATATCCAGTGCGCATACATTATATATATCCAGTGCACAAAAATTAAATATCCAGTGCACATAAATTATATATCCAGTGCACATATATTAAATATCCAGTGCACATATATTAAACATCCATTGCACATATATTATATATCCAGTACACATATATTATATATATCCAGTGCACATATATTACATATTTAGTGCAAATATATGAAATATCCAGTGCACATATATTATATATATATATCCAGTGCACATATATTAAACATCCAGTGCACATATATTATATTTCAAGTGCACATATATTATATATATATATATCCAGTGCAAATATATTAAATATCCAGTGCACATAAATTAAATATCCAGTGCACATAAATTTTATATCCAGTGCACATACATTATATATATCCAGTGCACATTTATTAAATATCCAGTGCACAAATATTACAAATCCAGTGCACATAAATTATATATCCAGTGCACATACATTATATATATCCAGTGCACATTTATTTAATATCCAGTGCACATATATTATATTTCCAGTGCACATATTGTATCGATATTAAGTGCACATATATTAAATATCCAGTGCACACATATTACATATCCAGTGCACATACATTATATATATCCAGTGCACAGATATTAAATATCCAGTGCACATATATGATATATACAGTGCACATATATTATATATATCCAGTGCACATATATTAAACATCCAGTGCACATATATTAAACATCCAGTGCACATATATTAAATATATCCAGTGCACATATATTAAATATCCAGTGCACATATATTATATATCCAGTGCACATACATTGTATTTATCCAGTGCACATAAATTATATATCCAGTGCACATACATTATATATATCCAGTGCACATTTATTAAATATCTATTGCACATATATTATATTTCCAGTGCACATCTACTATATATATCCAGTGCAAATATATTAAATATCCAGTGCACGTAAATTAAATATCCAGTGCACATAAATTATATATCCAGTGCACATACATTATATATATCCTGTGCACATATATTATATTTCCAGTGCACATATATTATATTTCCAGTGCACATATTTTTATCAATATACAGTGCACATATATTAAATATCCAGTGCACACATATTATATATCCAGTGCACATACATTATATATATCCAGTGCACATATATTAAATAACCAGTGCACATATATTATATATCCAGTGCACATACATTATATATATCCAGTGCACAGATATTAAATATCCAGTGCACATATATTATATATACAGTGCACATATATTATATATATCCAGTGCACATATATTAAATATCCAGTGCACATATATTAAACATCCATTGCACATATATTATATATCCAGTACACATATATTATATATATCCAGTGCACATATATTACATATTTAGTGCAAATATATGAAATATCCAGTGCACATATATTATATATATATATCCAGTGCATATATATTAAACATCCAGTGCACATATATTATATTTCAAGTGCACATATATTATATATATATATATATATATATATATATATATCCAGTGCAAATATATTAAATATCCAGTGCACATAAATTAAATATCCAGTGCACATAAATTATATATCCAGTGCACATACATTATATATATCCAGTGCACATTTATTAAATATCCAGTGCACAAATATTAAAAATCCAGTGCACATAAATTATATATCCAGTGCACATACATTATATATATCCAGTGCACATTTATTTAATATCCAGTGCACATATATTATATTTCCAGTGCACATATTGTATCGATATTAAGTGCACATAGATTAAATATCCAGTGCACACATATTACATATCCAGTGCACATACATTATATATATCCAGTGCACAGATATTAAATATCCAGTGCACAAAAATTAAATATCCAGTGCACATAAATTATATATCCAGTGCACATATATTATATATATCCAGTGCACATATATTAAATATCCAGTGCACATATATTAAACATCCAGTGCACATATATTATATATCCAGTGCACATATATTATATATATCCAGTGCACAGATATTAAATATCCAGTGCACAAAAATTAAATATCCAGTGCACATAAATTATATATCCAGTGCACATATATTATATATATCCAGTGCACATATATTAAATATCTAGTGCACATAAATTAAATATCCAGTGCACATAAATCATATATCCAGTGCACATACATTATATATATCCAGTGCACATTTATTAATCATCTATTGCACATATATTATATTTCCAGTGCACATCTATTATATATATCCAGTCCAAATATATTAAATATCCAGTGCACATAAATTAAATATCCAGTGCACATAAATTATATATCCAGTGCACATACATTATATATATCCAGTGCACATTTATTAAACATCTATTGCACATATATTATATTTCCAGTGCACATAAATTATATATATCCAGTGCAAATATATTAATTAACCAGTGCACATTTATTAATCATCTATTGCACATATATTATATTTCCAGTGCACATCTATTATATATATCCAGTCCAAATATATTAAATATCCAGTGCACATATATTAAATATCCAGAGCACATAAATTAAATATCCAGTGCACATATATTATATATCCAGTGCACATATATTATATATCCAGTGCACACATATTATATATATCCAGTGCACATACATTATATATATCCAGTGCAAATATATTATATATATTCAGTGCACATATATTAAATATCCAGTACGCATATATTATATATCCAGTGCACATATATTAAATATCCAGTGCGCATATATTATATATCCAGTGCACATATATTAAATATCCAGTGCACATATATTAAACATCCAGCGCGCATATATTATATATCCAGTGCATATATATTATATATATCCAGTGCTCATATATTTGATATCCAGTGCACATATATTAAATATATCCAGTGCACATATATTAAATATCCAGTGCACATAAATTAAATATCCAGTGCACATCAATTATATATCCAGTGCACATTTATTAAATATCTAATGCACATATATTACATTTCCAGTGCTCATATATTATATATATCCAGTGCACATTTATTAAATATCCAGTGCAAATATATTATATATATCTAGTGCACATATAATAAATATCCAGTGCACATATATTAAATCTCCAGTGCACATATATTAAATATATCCAGTGCACATATATTAAAAATCCAGTGCACAAAAATAAAATATCCAGTGCACATAAATTATATATCCAGTGCACATACATTATATATATATCCAGTGCACACCTATTTAATATCCAGTGCTCATATATTATATTTCTAGTGCTCATGTATTATATATATCCAGTGCACATATATTAAATATCCAGTGCACATATATTATATATCCAGTGCACTTACATTATATATATCCAGTGCACATATATTATATTTATCCAGTGCACATATATTATATTTCCAGTGCACATATATTAAATATCCAGTGCACATTTATTTAAAATATCCAGTGCGCATACATTATATATATCCAGTGCACAAAAATTAAATATCCAGTGCACATAAATTATATATCCAGTGCACATATATTAAATATCCAGTGCACATATATTAAACATCCATTGCACATATATTATATATCCAGTACACATATATTATATATATCCAGTGCACATATATTACATATTTAGTGCAAATATATGAAATATCCAGTGCACATATATTATATATATATATATCCAGTGCACATATATTAAACATCCAGTGCACATATATTATATTTCAAGTGCACATATATTATATATATATATATATATATATATATATATCTATCCAGTGCAAATATATTAAATATCCAGTGCACATAAATTAAATATCCAGTGCACATAAATTTTATATCCAGTGCACATACATTATATATATCCAGTGCACATTTATTGAATATCCAGTGCACAAATATTACAAATCCAGTGCACATAAATTATATATCCAGTGCACATACATTATATATATCCAGTGCACATTTATTTAATATCCAGTGCACATATATTATATTTCCAGTGCACATATTGTATCGATATTAAGTGCACATATATTAAATATCCAGTGCACTTATATTACATATCCAGTGCACATACATTATATATATCCAGTGCACAGATATTAAATATCCAGTGCACATATATGATATATACAGTGCACATATATTATATATATCCAGTGCACATATATTAAATATCCAGTGCACATATATTAAACATCCAGTGCACATATATTAAATATATCCAGTGCACATATATTAAATATCCAGTGCACATATATTATATATCCAGTGCACATACATTGTATTTATCCAGTGCACATAAATTATATATCCAGTGCACATACATTATATATATCCAGTGCACATTTATTAAATATCTATTGCACATATATTATATTTCCAGTGCACATCTACTATATATATCCAGTGCAAATATATTAAATATCCAGTGCACGTAAATTAAATATCCAGTGCACATAAATTATATATCCAGTGCACATACATTATATATATCCAGTGCACATATATTATATTTCCAGTGCACATATATTATATTTCCAGTGCACATATTTTTATCAATATACAGTGCACATATATTAAATATCCAGTGCACACATATTATATATCCAGTGCACATACATTATATATATCCAGTGCACATATATTAAATAACCAGTGCACATATATTATATATCCAGTGCACATACATTATATATATCCAGTGCACAGATATTAAATATCCAGTGCACATATATTATATATACAGTGCACATATATTATATATATCCAGTGCACATATATTAAATATCCAGTGCACATATATTAAACATCCATTGCACATATATTATATATCCAGTACACATATATTATATATATCCAGTGCACATATATTACATATTTAGTGCAAATATATGAAATATCCAGTGCACATATATTATATATATATATATCCAGTGCATATATATTAAACATCCAGTGCACATATATTATATTTCAAGTGCACATATATTATATATATATATATCCAGTGCAAATATATTAAATATCCAGTGCACATAAATTAAATATCCAGTGCACATAAATTATATATCCAGTGCACATACATTATATATATCCAGTGCACATTTATTTAATATCCAGTGCACATATATTATATTTCCAGTGCACATATTGTATCGATATTAAGTGCACATAGATTAAATATCCAGTGCACACATATTACATATCCAGTGCACATACATTATATATATCCAGTGCACAGATATTAAATATCCAGTGCACAAAAATTAAATATCCAGTGCACATAAATTATATATCCAGTGCACATATATTATATATATCCAGTGCACATATATTAAATATCCAGTGCACATATATTAAACATCCAGTGCACATATATTATATATCCAGTGCACATATATTATATATATCCAGTGCACAGATATTAAATATCCAGTGCACAAAAATTAAATATCCAGTGCACATAAATTATATATCCAGTGCACATATATTATATATATCCAGTGCACATATATTAAATATCTAGTGCACATAAATTAAATATCCAGTGCACATAAATCATATATCCAGTGCACATACATTATATATATCCAGTGCACATTTATTAATCATCTATTGCACATATATTATATTTCCAGTGCACATCTATTATATATATCCAGTCCAAATATATTAAATATCCAGTGCACATAAATTAAATATCCAGTGCACATAAATTATATATCCAGTGCACATACATTATATATATCCAGTGCACATTTATTAAACATCTATTGCACATATATTATATTTCCAGTGCACATAAATTATATATATCCAGTGCAAATATATTAAATAACCAGTGCACATTTATTAATCATCTATTGCACATATATTATATTTCCAGTGCACATCTATTATTTATATCCAGTCCAAATATATTAAATATCCAGTGCACATATATTAAATATCCAGAGCACATAAATTAAATATCCAGTGCACATATATTATATATCCAGTGCACATATATTATATATCCAGTGCACACATATTATATATATCCAGTGCACATACATTATATATATCCAGTGCAAATATATTATATATATTCAGTGCACATATATTAAATATCCAGTGCGCATATATTATATATCCAGTGCACATATATTAAATATCCAGTGCGCATATATTATATATCCAGTGCACATATATTAAATATCCAGTGCACATATATTAAACATCCAGCGTGCATATATTATATATCCAGTGCATATATATTATATATATCCAGTGCTCATATATTTGATATCCAGTGCACATATATTAAATATATCCAGTGCACATATATTAAATATCCAGTGCACATAAATTAAATATCCAGTGCACATCAATTATATATCCAGTGCACATTTATTAAATATCTAATGCACATATATTACATTTCCAGTGCTCATATATTATATATATCCAGTGCACATATATTTAATATCCAGTGCACATATATTAAATATATCCAGTGCACATATATTAAATATCCAGTGCACATAAATTATATATCCAGTGCACATACATTATATATATCTAGTGCACATTTATTAAATATCCAGTGCACATATATTATATTTCCAGTGCACATATATTATATATCCAGTGCACATATATTATATATATCCAGTGCACAGATATTAAATATCCAGTGCACAAAAATTAAATATCCAGTGCACATAAATTATATATCCAGTGCACATATATTATATATATCCAGTGCACATATATTAAATATCTAGTGCACATAAATTAAATATCCAGTGCACATAAATCATATATCCAGTGCACATACATTATATATATCCAGTGCACATTTATTAATCATCTATTGCACATATATTACATTTCCAGTGCACATCTATTATATATATCCAGTCCAAATATATTAAATATCCAGTGCACATAAATTAAATATCCAGTGCACATAAATTATATATCCAGTGCACATACATTATATATATCCAGTGCACATTTATTAAACATCTATTGCATATATATTATATATCCAGTGCACATATATTATATATATCCAGTGCACAGATATTAAATATCCAGTGCACAAAAATTAAATATCCAGTGCACATAAATTATATATCCAGTGCACATATATTATATATATCCAGTGCACATATATTAAATATCTAGTGCACATAAATTAAATATCCAGTGCACATAAATCATATATCCAGTGCACATACATTATATATCCAGTGCACATTTATTAATCATCTATTGCACATATATTATATTTCCAGTGCACATCTATTATATATATCCAGTCCAAATATATTAAATATCCAGTGCACATAAATTAAATATCCAGTGCACATAAATTATATATCCAGTGCACATACATTATATATATCCAGTGCACATTTATTAAACATCTATTGCACATATATTATATTTCCAGTGCACATAAATTATATATATCCAGTGCAAATATATTAAATAACCAGTGCACATTTATTAATCATCTATTGCACATATATTATATTTCCAGTGCACATCTATTATATATATCCAGTCCAAATATATTAAATATCCAGTGCACATATATTAAATATCCAGAGAAAATAAAATAAATATCCAGTGCACATATATTATATATCCAGTGCACATATATTATATATCCAGTGCACACATATTATATATATCCAGTGCACATACAT
The DNA here is from genome assembly GCF_031893055.1 of Leptodactylus fuscus. NCBI lineage: Eukaryota > Metazoa > Chordata > Amphibia > Anura > Leptodactylidae > Leptodactylus > Leptodactylus fuscus. The sequence continues at coordinate 444,720 of NW_027439810.1, forward strand.
TATATATATCCAGTGCAAATATATTATATATATTCAGTGCACATATATTAAATATCCAGTGCGCATATATTATATATCCAGTGCACATATATTAAATATCCAGTACGCATATATTATATATCCAGTGCACATATATTAAATATCCAGTGCACATATATTAAACATCCAGCGCGCATATATTATATATCCAGTGCATATATATTATATATATCCAGTGCTCATATATTTGATATCCAGTGCACATATATTAAATATATCCAGTGCACATATATTAAATATCCAGTGCACATAAATTAAATATCCAGTGCACATCAATTATATATCCAGTGCACATTTATTAAATATCTAATGCACATATATTACATTTCCAGTGCTCATATATTATATATATCCAGTGCACATATATTTAATATCCAGTGCACATATATTAAATATATCCAGTGCACATATATTAAATATCCAGTGCACATAAATTATATATCCAGTGCACATACATTATATATATCTAGTGCACATTTATTAAATATCCAGTGCACATATATTATATTTCCAGTGCACATATATTATATATCCAGTGCACATATATTATATATATCCAGTGCACAGATATTAAATATCCAGTGCACAAAAATTAAATATCCAGTGCACATAAATTATATATCCAGTGCACATATATTATATATATCCAGTGCACATATATTAAATATCTAGTGCACATAAATTAAATATCCAGTGCACATAAATCATATATCCAGTGCACATACATTATATATATCCAGTGCACATTTATTAATCATCTATTGCACATATATTATATTTCCAGTGCACATCTATTATATATATCCAGTCCAAATATATTAAATATCCAGTGCACATAAATTAAATATCCAGTGCACATAAATTATATATCCAGTGCACATACATTATATATATCCAGTGCACATTTATTAAACATCTATTGCACATATATTATATTTCCAGTGCACATAAATTATATATATCCAGTGCAAATATATTAAATAACCAGTGCACATTTATTAATCATCTATTGCACATATATTATATTTCCAGTGCACATCTATTATATATATCCAGTCCAAATATATTAAATATCCAGTGCACATATATTAAATATCCAGAGCACATAAATTAAATATCCAGTGCACATATATTATATATCCAGTGCACAAATATTATATATCCAGTGCACACATATTATATATATCCAGTGCACATACATTATATATATCCAGTGCAAATATATTATATATATTCAGTGCACATATATTAAATATCCAGTGCGCATATATTATATATCCAGTGCACATATATTAAATATCCAGTGCGCATATATTATATATCCAGTGCACATATATTAAATATCCAGTGCACATATATTAAACATCCAGCGCGCATATATTATATATCCAGTGCACATATATTAGATATATCCAGTGCTCATATATTTGATATCCAGTGCACATATATTAAATATATCCAGTGCACATATATTAAATATCCAGTGCACATAAATTAAATATCCAGTGCACATCAATTATATATCCAGTGCACATTTATTAAATATCTAATGCACATATATTACATTTCCAGTGCTCATATATTATATATATCCAGTGCACATATATTTAATATCCAGTGCACATATATTAAATATATCCAGTGCACATATATTAAATATCCAGTGCACATAAATTATATATCCAGTGCACATACATTATATATATCTAGTGCACATTTATTAAATATCCAGTGCACATATATTATATTTCCAGTGCACATATATTATATATATCCAGTGCAAATATATTAAATATCCAGTGCACATATATTAAATATCCAGTGCACATATAATAAATATCCAGTGCACATATATTATATATCCAGTGCACATATATTAAATATCCAGTGCACATGTATTATATATATCTAGTGCACATATATTATATATCCAGTGCACATACATTATATATATCCAGTGCACATATATTAAATATCCAGTGCACATATATTATATATCCAGTGCTCATACATTATATATATCCAGTGCACATTTATTAAATATCCAGTGCACATATATTATAAATATCCAGTGCACATATATTAAATATCCAGTGCACATATATTAAATATATCCAGTGCACATATATTAAATATCCAGTGCACATATATTATATATCCAGTGCACATACATTATATATATATCCAGTGCACATATATTAAATATCCAGTGCACATATACTATATATACAGTGCACATACATTATATATATCCAGTGCACATTTATTAAATATCCAGTGCACATATATTATATATATCTAGTGCACATATAATAAATATCCTGTGCACATATATTAAAAATCCAGTGCACATATATTAAATCTCCAGTGCACATATATTAAATATCCAGTGCACATATATTATATATATCCAGTGCACATATATTAAATATCTAGTGCACATAAATTAAATATCCAGTGCACATAAATCATATATCCAGTGCACATACATTATATATATCCAGTGCACATTTATTAATCATCTATTGCACATATATTATATTTCCAGTGCACATCTATTATATATATCCAGTCCAAATATATTAAATATCCAGTGCACATAAATTAAATTTCCAGTGCACATAAATAATATATCCAGTGCACATAAATTATATATATCCAGTGCACATTTATTAACATCTATTGCACATATATTATATTTCAAGTGCACATATATTATATATATCCAGTGCAAATATATTAAATATCCAGTGCACACATATTATATATCCAGTGCACATACATTATATATATCCAGTGCACATATATTAAATCTCCAGTGCACATATATTAAATATCCAGAGCACATAAATTAAATATCCAGTGCACATATATTATATATCCAGTGCACATATATTATATATCCAGTGCACACATATTATATATATCCAGTGCACATACATTATATATATCCAGTGCAAATATATTATATATATTCAGTGCACATATATTAAATATCCAGTGCGCATATATTATATATCCAGTGCACATATATTAAATATCCAGTGCACATATATTAAACATCCAGCGCGCATATATTATATATCCAGTGCACATATATTATATAAATCCAGTGCACATATATTAAATATATCCAGTGCACATATATTAAATATCCAGTGCACATAAATTAAATATCCAGTGCACATCAATTATATATCCAGTGCACATTTATTAAATATCTAATGCACATATATTACATTTCCAGTGCTCATATATTATATATATGCAGTGCACATATATTTAATATCCAGTGCACATATATTAAATATATCCAGTGCACATATATTAAATATTCAGTGCACATAAATTATATATCCAGTGCACATACATTATATATATCTAGTGCACATTTATTAAATAGCCATTGCACATATATTATATTTCCAGTGCACATATATTATATATATCCAGTGCAAATATATTAAATATCCAGTGCACATAAATTAAATATCCAGTGCACATAAATTATATATCCAGTGCACATATATTATGTATATCTAGTGCACATTTATTTAATATCCAGTGCACATATATTATATTTCCAGTGCACATATATTATATATATCCAGTGCAAATATATTAAATATCCAGTGCACATATATTAAATATCCAGTGCACATATAATAAATATCCAGTGCACATATATTATATATCCAGTGCACATATATTAAATATCCAGTGCACATGTATTATATATATCTAGTGCACATATAATAAATATCCAGTGCACATATATTAAATATCCAGTGCACATATATTATATATCCAGTGCACATACATTATATATATCCAGTGCACATATATTAAATATCCAGTGCACATATATTATATATCCAGTGCTCATACATTATATATATCCAGTGCACATTTATTAAATATCCAGTGCACTTATATTATAAATATCCAGTGCACATATATTAAATATCCAGTGCACATATATTAAATATATCCAGTGCACATATATTAAATATCCAGTGCACATATATTATATATCCAGTGCACATACATTATATATATCCAGTGCACATATATTAAATATCCAGTGCACATATACTATATATACAGTGCACATACATTATATATATCCAGTGCACATTTATTAAATATCCAGTGCACACATATTATATATCCAGTGCACATACATTATATATATCCAGTGCACATATATTAAATATCCAGTGCACATATATTAAATATATCCAGTGCACATATATTAAATATCCAGTGCACAAAAATTAAATATCCAGTGCACATAAATTATATATCCAGTGCACATACATTATATATATCCAGTGCACATATATTAAATATCCTTTGCACATATATTATATATATCCAGTGCACATATATTAAATATCCAGTGCACACATATTATATATCCAGTGCACATACATTATATATATCCAGTGCACATATATTAAATATCCAGTGCACATATATTATATATATCCATTGCACACCTATTTAATATCCAGTGCACATATATTATATATCCAGTGCACATATATTATTTATATCCAGTGCACATATATTAAATATCCAGTGCACATATATTAAATATCCAGTGCACATATATTAAAAATCCAGTGCACATATATTAAATATCCAGTGCACATATATTAAATATTCAGTGCACATAAATTATATATCTAGTGCACATACATTATATATATCCAGTGCACATTTATTAAATATCCAGTGCACATATATTATATATATCTAGTGCACATATAATATATATACAGTGCACATATATTAAATATCCAGTGCACATATATTAAATATATCCAGTTCACATATATTAAATATCCAGTGCACATATATTATATATATCCAAAGCACATATATTATATATATCCAGTGCACATATATTAAATATCCAGTGCACATATATTAAACATCCAGTGCACATATATTATATATATCCAGTGCACATAAATTAAATATCCAGTGCACATATATTAAACATCCAGTGCACATATATTAAATTTCCAGTGCACATAAATTATATATCCAGTGCACATAAATTATATATACCCAGTGCACATTTATTTAATATCCAGTGCACATATATTATATATATCCAGTGCACATATATTAAATATCCAGTGCACATATATTATACATCTAGTGCACATATATTATATATATCCAGTGCAAATAAATTAAATATCCAGTGCACATATATTAAACATCCAGTGCACATATATTAAATATCCAGTGCACATATATTATTTATATCCAGTGCACATATATTAAATATCCAGTGCACATAAATTATATATACCCAGTGAACATTTATTTAATATCCAGTGCACATATATTATATTTCCAGTGCACATATATTATATATATCCAGTGCAAATATATTAAATATTCAGTGCACATATATTAAATATCCAGTGCACATATATTATATATATCTTGTGCACATATAATAAATATCCAGTGCACATATATTAAACATCTAGTGCACATATATTAAATATCCAGTGCACATAAATTATATATCCAGTGCACATACATTATATATATCCAATGCACATTTATTAAATATCCAGTGCACATATATTATATATATCTAATGCACATATAATAAATATACAGTGCACATATATTAAATATCCAGTGCACATATATTAAATATATCCAGTGCACATATATTAAATATATCCAGTGCACATTTATTAAATATCCAGTGCACATATATTATATATATCTAATGCACATATAATAAATATACAGTGCACATATATTAAATATCCAGTGCACATATATTAAATATATCCAGTGCACATATATTAAATATATCCAGTGCACATATATTAAATATCCAGTGCACATATATTATATATATCCAAAGCACATACATTATATATATCCAGTGCACATATATTAAATATCCAGTGCACATATATTATATATCCAGTGCACATACATTTTATATTTCCAGTGCACATATTTTATCAATATACAGTGCATATATATCAAATAACCAGTGCACACATATTATATATCCAGTGCACATACATTATATATATCCAGTGCACATATATTAAATATCGTTTGCACTTATATTATATATATCCAGTGCACATACATTATATATATCCAGTGCACATATATTAAATATCCAGTGCACATATATTAAATATATCCAGTGCACATATATTAAATATCCAGTGCACAAAAATTAAATATCCAGTGCACATAAATTATATATCCAGTGCACATACATTATATATATCCAGTGCACACCTATTTAATATTCAGTGCACATATATTATATTTCCAGTGCACATATATTATTTATATCCAGTGCACATATATTAAATATCAAGTGCACATATATTAAATATCCAGTGCACATAAATTATATATCTAGTGCACATACATTATATATATCCAGTGCACATTTATTAAATATCCAGTGCACATATATTATATATATCTAGTGCAAATATAATATATATATAGTGCACATATATTAAATATCCAGTGCTCATATATTAAATATATCCAGTGCACATATATTAAATATCCAGTGCACATATATTATATATATCCAAAGCACATATATTATATATATATATCCAGTGCACATATATTAAATATCCAGTGCACATATATTAAACATCCAGTGCACATATATTATATATATCCAGTGCACATAAATTAAATATCCAGTGCACATATATTAAACATCCAGTGCACATATATTAAATATCCAGTGCACATAAATTATATATCCAGTGCACATAAATTATATAAACCCAGTGCACATTTATTTAATATCCAGTGCACATATATTATATATATCCAGTGCACATATATTAAATATCCAGTGCACATATATTAAACATCCAGTGCAAATATATTATATATATCCAGTGCACATAAATTAAATATCCAGTGCACATATATTAAACATCCAGTGCACATATATTATATATCCAGTGCACATATATTATATATATCCAGTGCTCATACATTATATATATCCAGTGCACATTTATTAAATATCCAGTGCACTTATATTATAAATATCCAGTGCACATATATTAAATATCCAGTGCACATATATTAAATATATCCAGTGCACATATATTAAATATCCAGTGCACATATATTATATATCCAGTGCACATACATTATATATATCCAGTGCACATATATTAAATATCCAGTGCACATATACTATATATACAGTGCACATACATTATATATATCCAGTGCACATTTATTAAATATCCAGTGCACACATATTATATATCCAGTGCACATACATTATATATATCCAGTGCACATATATTAAATATCCAGTGCACATATATTAAATATATCCAGTGCACATATATTAAATATCCAGTGCACAAAAATTAAATATCCAGTGCACATAAATTATATATCCAGTGCACATACATTATATATATCCAGTGCACATATATTAAATATCCTTTGCACATATATTATATATATCCAGTGCACATATATTAAATATCCAGTGCACACATATTATATATCCAGTGCACATACATTATATATATCCAGTGCACATATTTTAAATATCCAGTGCACATATATTATATATATCCATTGCACACCTATTTAATATCCAGTGCACATATATTATATATCCAGTGCACATATATTATTTATATCCAGTGCACATATATTAAATATCCAGTGCACATATATTAAATATCCAGTGCACATATATTAAAAATCCAGTGCACATATATTAAATATCCAGTGCACATATATTAAATATTCAGTGCACATAAATTATATATCTAGTGCACATACATTATATATATCCAGTGCACATTTATTAAATATCCAGTGCACATATATTATATATATCTAGTGCACATATAATATATATACAGTGCACATATATTAAATATCCAGTGCACATATATTAAATATATCCAGTTCACATATATTAAATATCCAGTGCACATATATTATATATATCCAAAGCACATATATTGTATGTATCCAGTGCACATATATTAATCATCCAGTGCACATATATTATATATCCAGTGCACATATATTATTTATATCCAGTGCACATATATTAAATATCCAGTGAACATAAATTATATATACCCAGTGCACATTTATTTAATATCCAGTGCACATATATTATATATCCAGTGCACATATATTATATATATCCAGTGCAAATATATTAAATATTCAGTGCACATATATTAAATATCCAGTGCACATATATTATATATATCTAGTGCACATATAATAAATATCCAGTGCACATATATTATATATATCTAGTGCAAATATAATATATATAGTGCACATATATTAAATATCCAGTGCTCATATATTAAATATATCCAGTGCACATATATTAAATATCCAGTGCACATATATTATATATATCCAAAGCACATATATTATATATATATCCAGTGCACATATATTAAATATCCAGTGCACATATATTAAACATCCAGTGCACATATATTATATATATCCAGTGCACATAAATTAAATATCCAGTGCACATATATTAAACATCCAGTGCACATATATTAAATATCCAGTGCACATAAATTATATATCCAGTGCACATAAATTATATAAACCCATTGCACATTTATTTAATATCCAGTGCACATATATTATATATATCCAGTGCACATATATTAAATATCCAGTGCACATATATTAAACATCCAGTGCACATATATTATATATATCCAGTGCACATAAATTAAATATCCAGTGCACATATATTAAACATCCAGTGCACATATATTATATATCCAGTGCACATATATTATATATATCCAGTGCTCATACATTATATATATCCAGTGCACATTTATTAAATATCCAGTGCACAAAAATTAAATATCCAGTGCACATAAATTATATATCCAGTGCACATACATTATATATATCCAGTGCACATATATTAAATATCCTTTGCACATATATTATATATATCCAGTGCACATATATTAAATATCCAGTGCACACATATTATATATCCAGTGCACATAAATTATATATCCAGTGCACATATATTAAATATCCTTTGCACATATATTATATATATCCAGTGCACATATATTAAATATCCAGTGCACACATATTATATATCCAGTGCACATACATTATATATATCCAGTGCACATATATTAAATATCCAGTGCACATATATTATATATATCCATTGCACACCTATTTAATATCCAGTGCACATATATTATATATCCAGTGCACATATATTATTTATATCCAGTGCACATATATTAAATATCCAGTGCACATATATTAAATATCCAGTGCACATATATTAAAAATCCAGTGCACATATATTAAATATCCAGTGCACATATATTAAATATTCAGTGCACATAAATTATATATCTAGTGCACATACATTATATATATCCAGTGCACATTTATTAAATATCCAGTGCACATATATTATATATATCTAGTGCACATATAATATATATACAGTGCACATATATTAAATATCCAGTGCACATATATTAAATATATCCAGTTCACATATATTAAATATCCAGTGCACATATATTATATATATCCAAAGCACATATATTATATATATCCAGTGCACATATATTAAATATCCAGTGCACATATATTAAACATCCAGTGCACATATATTATATATATCCAGTGCACATAAATTAAATATCCAGTGCACATATATTAAACATCCAGTGCACATATATTAAATTTCCAGTGCACATAAATTATATATCCAGTGCACATAAATTATATATACCCAGTGCACATTTATTTAATATCCAGTGCACATATATTATATATATCCAGTGCACATATATTAAATATCCAGTGCACATATATTATACATCTAGTGCACATATATTATATATATCCAGTGCAAATAAATTAAATATCCAGTGCACATATATTAAACATCCAGTGCACATATATTAAATATCCAGTGCACATATATTATTTATATCCAGTGCACATATATTAAATATCCAGTGCACATAAATTATATATACCCAGTGCACATTTATTTAATATCCAGTGCACATATATTATATTTCCAGTGCACATATATTATATATATCCAGTGCAAATATATTAAATATTCAGTGCACATATATTAAATATCCAGTGCACATATATTATATATATCTTGTGCACATATAATAAATATCCAGTGCACATATATTAAACATCTAGTGCACATATATTAAATATCCAGTGCACATAAATTATATATCCAGTGCACATACATTATATATATCCAATGCACATTTATTAAATATCCAGTGCACATATATTATATATATCTAATGCACATATAATAAATATACAGTGCACATATATTAAATATCCAGTGCACATATATTAAATATATCCAGTGCACATATATTAAATATATCCAGTGCACATATATTAAATATCCAGTGCACATATATTATATATATCCAAAGCACATACATTATATATATCCAGTGCACATATATTAAATATCCAGTGCACATATATTATATATCCAGTGCACATACATTTTATATTTCCAGTGCACATATTTTATCAATATACAGTGCATATATATCAAATAACCAGTGCACACATATTATATATCCAGTGCACATACATTATATATATCCAGTGCACATATATTAAATATCGTTTGCACTTATATTATATATATCCAGTGCACATACATTATATATATCCAGTGCACATATATTAAATATCCAGTGCACATATATTAAATATATCCAGTGCACATATATTAAATATCCAGTGCACAAAAATTAAATATCCAGTGCACATAAATTATATATCCAGTGCACATACATTATATATATCCAGTGCACACCTATTTAATATTCAGTGCACATATATTATATTTCCAGTGCACATATATTATTTATATCCAGTGCACATATATTAAATATCCAGTGCACATATATTAAATATCCAGTGCACATAAATTATATATCTAGTGCACATACATTATATATATCCAGTGCACATTTATTAAATATCCAGTGCACATATATTATATATATCTAGTGCAAATATAATATATATATAGTGCACATATATTAAATATCCAGTGCTCATATATTAAATATATCCAGTGCACATATATTAAATATCCAGTGCACATATATTATATATATCCAAAGCACATATATTATATATATATCCAGTGCACATATATTCAATATCCAGTGCACATATATTAAACATCCAGTGCACATATATTATATATATCCAGTGCACATAAATTAAATATCCAGTGCACATATATTAAACATCCAGTGCACATATATTAAATATCCAGTGCACATAAATTATATATCCAGTGCACATAAATTATATAAACCCAGTGCACATTTATTTAATATCCAGTGCACATATATTATATATATCCAGTGCACATATATTAAATATCCAGTGCACATATATTAAACATCCAGTGCAAATATATTATATATATCCAGTGCACATAAATTAAATATCCAGTGCACATATATTAAACATCCAGTGCACATATATTATATATCCAGTGCACATATATTATATATATCCAGTGCTCATACATTATATATATCCAGTGCACATTTATTAAATATCCAGTGCACTTATATTATAAATATCCAGTGCACATATATTAAATATCCAGTGCACATATATTAAATATATCCAGTGCACATATATTAAATATCCAGTGCACATATATTATATATCCAGTGCACATACATTATATATATTCAGTGCACATATATTAAATATCCAGTGCACATATACTATATATACAGTGCACATACATTATATATATCCAGTGCACATTTATTAAATATCCAGTGCAAACATATTATATATCCAGTGCACATACATTATATATCCAGTGCTCATACATTATATATATCCAGTGCACATTTATTAAATATCCAGTGCACTTATATTATAAATATCCAGTGCACATATATTAAATATCCAGTGCACATATATTAAATATATCCAGTGCACATATATTAAATATCCAGTGCACATATATTATATATCCAGTGCACATACATTATATATATCCAGTGCACATATATTAAATATCCAGTGCACATATACTATATATACAGTGCACATACATTATATATATCCAGTGCACATTTATTAAATATCCAGTGCACACATATTATATATCCAGTGCACATACATTATATATATCCAGTGCACATATATTAAATATCCAGTGCACATATATTAAATATATCCAGTGCACATATATTAAATATCCAGTGCACAAAAATTAAATATCCAGTGCACATAAATTATATATCCAGTGCACATACATTATATATATCCAGTGCACATATATTAAATATCCTTTGCACATATATTATATATATCCAGTGCACATATATTAAATATCCAGAGCACATATATTAAACATCTAGTGCACATATATTATATATATCCAGTGCACGTAAATTAAATATCCAGTGCACATATATTAATCATCCAGTGCACATATATTATATATCCAGTGCACATATATTATTTATATCCAGTGCACATATATTAAATATCCAGTGCACATAAATTATATATACCCAGTGCACATTTATTTAATATCCAGTGCACATATATTATATATCCAGTGCACATATATTATATATATCCAGTGCAAATATATTAAATATTCAGTGCACATATATTAAATATCCAGTGCACATATATTATATATATCTAGTGCACATATAATAAATATCCAGTGCACATATATTAAACATCTAGTGCACATATATTAAATATCCAGTGCACATAAATTATATATCCAGTGCACATACATTATATATATCCAATGCACATTTATTAAATATCCAGTGCACATATATTATATATATCTAATGCACATATAATAAATATACAGTGCACATATATTAAATATCCAGTGCACATATATTAAATATATCCAGTGCACATATATTAAATATATCCAGTGCACATATATTAAATATCCAGTGCACATATATTATATATATCCAAAGCACATACATTATATATATCCAGTGCACATATATTGAATATCCAGTGCACATATATTATATATCCAGTGCACATACATTATATATTTCCAGTGCACATATTTTATCAATATACAGTGCATATATATCAAATAACCAGTGCACACATATTATATATCCAGTGCACATACATTATATATATCCAGTGCACATATATTAAATATCGTTTGCACATATATTATATATATCCAGTGCACATACATTATATATATCCAGTGCACATATATTAAATATCCAGTGCACATATATTAAATATATCCAGTGCACATATATTAAATATCCAGTGCACAAAAATTAAATATCCAGTGCACATAAATTATATATCCAGTGCACATACATTATATATATCCAGTGCACACCTATTTAATATTCAGTGCACATATATTATTTATATCCAGTGCACATATATTAAATATCCAGTGCACATATATTAAATATCCAGTGCACATAAATTATATATCTAGTGCACATACATTATATATATCCAGTGCACATTTATTAAATATCCAGTTCACATATATTATATATATCTAGTGCAAATATAATATATATAGTGCACATATATTAAATATCCAGTGCTCATATATTAAATATATCCAGTGCACATATATTAAATATCCAGTGCACATATATTATATATATCCAAAGCACATATATTATATATATATCCAGTGCACATATATTAAATATCCAGTGCACATATATTAAACATCCAGTGCACATATATTATATATATCCAGTGCACATAAATTAAATATCCAGTGCACATATATTAAACATCCAGTGCACATATATTAAATATCCAGTGCACATAAATTATATATCCAGTGCACATAAATTATATAAACCCATTGCACATTTATTTAATATCCAGTGCACATATATTATATATATCCAGTGCACATATATTAAATATCCAGTGCACATATATTAAACATCCAGTGCACATATATTATATATATCCAGTGCACATAAATTAAATATCCAGTGCACATATATTAAACATCCAGTGCACATATATTATATATCCAGTGCACATATATTATATATATCCAGTGCTCATACATTATATATATCCAGTGCACATTTATTAAATATCCAGTGCACTTATATTATAAATATCCAGTGCACATATATTAAATATCCAGTGCACATATATTAAATATATCCAGTGCACATATATTAAATATCCAGTGCACATATATTATATATCCAGTGCACATACATTATATATATCCAGTGCACATATATTAAATATCCAGTGCACATATACTATATATACAGTGCACATACATTATATATATCCAGTGCACATTTATTAAATATCCAGTGCAAACATATTATATATCCAGTGCACATACATTATATATCCAGTGCTCATACATTATATATATCCAGTGCACATTTATTAAATATCCAGTGCACTTATATTATAAATATCCAGTGCACATACATTAAATATCCAGTGCACATATATTAAATATATCCAGTGCACATATATTAAATATCCAGTGCACATATATTATATATCCAGTGCACATACATTATATATATCCAGTGCACATATATTAAATATCCAGTGCACATATACTATATATACAGTGCACATACATTATATATATCCAGTGCACATTTATTAAATATCCAGTGCACACATATTATATATCCAGTGCACATACATTATATATATCCAGTGCACATATATTAAATATCCAGTGCACATATATTAAATATATCCAGTGCACATATATTAAATATCTAGTGCACAAAAATTAAATATCCAGTGCACATAAATTATATATCCAGTGCACATATATTAAATATCCTTTGCACATATATTATATATATCTAGTGCACATATATTAAATATCCAGTGCACACATATTATATATCCAGTGCACATACATTATATATATCCAGTGCACATATTTTAAATATCCAGTGCACATATATTATATATATCCATTGCACACCTATTTAATATCCAGTGCACATATATTATATATCCAGTGCACATATATTATTTATATCCAGTGCACATATATTAAATATCCAGTTCACATATATTAAATATCCAGTGCACATATATTAAAAATCCAGTGCACATATATTAAATATCCAGTGCACATATATTAAATATTCAGTGCACATAAATTATATATCTAGTGCACATACATTATATATATCCAGTGCACATTTATTAAATATCCAGTGCACATATATTATATATATCTAGTGCACATATAATATATATACAGTGCACATATATTAAAGATCCAGTGCACATATATTAAATATATCCAGTTCACATATATTAAATATCCAGTGCACATATATTATATATATCCAAAGCACATATATTATATATATCCAGTGCACATATATTAAATATCCAGTGCACATATATTAAACATCCAGTGCACATATATTATATATATCCAGTGCACATAAATTAAATATCCAGTGCACATATATTAAACATCCAGTGCACATATATTAAATTTCCAGTGCACATAAATTATATATCCAGTGCACATAAATTATATATACCCAGTGCACATTTATTTAATATCCAGTGCACATATATTATATATATCCAGTGCACATATATTAAATATCCAGTGCACATATATTAAACATCTAGTGCACATATATTATATATATCCAGTGCACATAAATTAAATATCCAGTGCACATATATTAAACATCCAGTGCACATATATTATATATCCAGTGCACATATATTATTTATATCCAGTGCACATATATTAAATATCCAGTGCACATAAATTATATATACCCAGTGCACATTTATTTAATATCCAGTGCACATATATTATATATCCAGTGCACATATATTATATATATCCAGTGCAAATATATTAAATATTCAGTGCACATATATTAAATATCCAGTGCACATATATTATATATATCTAGTGCACATATAATAAATATCCAGTGCACATATATTAAACATCTAGTGCACATATATTAAATATCCAGTGCACATAAATTATATATCCAGTGCACATACATTATATATATCCAATGCACATATATTAAATATCCAGTGCACGTATATTATATATATCCAAAGCACATACATTATATATATCCAGTGCACATATATTAAATATCCAGTGCACATATATTATATATCCAGTGCACATACATTATATATTTCCAGTGCACATATTTTATCAATATACAGTGCATATATATCAAATAACCAGTGCACACATATTATATATCCAGTGCACATACATTATATATATCCAGTGCACATATATTAAATATCGTTTGCACATATATTATATATATCCAGTGCACATACATTATATATATCCAGTGCACATATATTAAATATCCAGTGCACATATATTAAATATATCCAGTGCACATAAATTAAATATTCAGTGCACAAAAATTAAATATCCAGTGCACATAAATTATATATCCAGTGCACATACATTATATATATCCAGTGCACACCTATTTAATATTCAGTGCACATATATTATATTTCCAGTGCACATATATTATTTATATCCAGTGCACATATATTAAATATCCAGTGCACATATATTAAATATCCAGTGCACATAAATTATATATCTAGTGCACATACATTATATATATCCAGTGCACATTTATTAAATATCCAGTGCACATATATTATATATATCTAGTGCAAATATAATATATATAGTGCACATATATTAAATATCCAGTGCTCATATATTAAATATATCCAGTGCACATATATATTTAATATCCAGTGCACATATATTATATATATCCAAAGCACATATATTATATATATATCCAGTGCACATATATTAAACATCCAGTGCACATATATTATATATATCCAGTGCACATAAATTAAATATCCAGTGCACATATATTAAACATCCAGTGCACATATATTAAATATCCAGTGCACATAAATTATATATCCATTGCACATAAATTATATAAACCCAGTGCACATTTATTTAATATCCAGTGCACATATATTATATATATCCAGTGCACATATATTAAATATCCAGTGCACATATATTAAACATCCAGAGCACATATATTATATATATCCAGTGCACATAAATTAAATATCCAGTGCACATATATTAAACATCCAGTGCACATATATTATATATCCAGTGCACATATATTATATATATCCAGTGCTCATACATTATATATATCCAGTGCACATTTATTAAATATCCAGTGCACTTATATTATAAATATCCAGTGCACATATATTAAATATCCAGTGCACATACATTATATATATCCAGTGCACATATATTAAATATCCAGTGCACATATACTATATATACAGTGCACATACATTATATATATCCAGTGCACATTTATTAAATATCCAGTGCAAACATATTATATATCCTGTGCACATACATTATATATCCAGTGCTCATACATTATATATATCCAGTGCACATTTATTAAATATCCAGTGCACTTATATTATAAATATCCAGTGCACATATATTAAATATCCAGTGCACATATATTAAATATATCCAGTGCACATATATTAAATATCCAGTGCACATATATTATATATCCAGTGCACATACATTATATATATCCAGTGCACATATATTAAATATCCAGTGCACATATACTATATATACAGTGCACATACATTATATATATCCAGTGCACATTTATTAAATATCCAGTGCACACATATTATATATCCAGTGCACATACATTATATATATCCAGTGCACATATATTAAATATCCAGTGCACATATATTAAATATATCCAGTGCACATATATTAAATATCCAGTGCACAAAAGTTAAATATCCAGTGCACATAAATTATATATCCAGTGCACATACATTATATATATCCAGTGCACATATATTAAATATCCTTTGCACATATATTATATATATCCAGTGCACATATATTAAATATCCAGTGCACACATATTACATATCCAGTGCACATACATTATATATATCCAGTGCACATATATTAAATATCCAGTGCACATATATTATATATCCAGTGCACATATATTATTTATATCCAGTGCACATATATTAAATATCCAGTGCACATAAATTATATATACCCAGTGCACATTTATTTAATATCCAGTGCACATATATTATATATCCAGTGCACATATATTATATATATCCAGTGCAAATATATTAAATATTCAGTGCACAAATATTAAATATCCAGTGCACATATATTATATATATCTAGTGCACATATAATAAATATCCAGTGCACATATATTAATCATCTAGTGCACATATATTAAATATCCAGTGCACATAAATTATATATCCAGTGCACATACATTATATATATCCAATGCACATTTATTAAATATCCAGTGCACATATATTATATATCCAGTGCACATACATTATATATATCCAATGCACATTTATTAAATATCCAGTGCACATATATTATATATATCTAATGCACATATAATAAATATACAGTGCACATATATTAAATATCCAGTGCACATATATTAAATATATCCAGTGCACATATATTAAATATATCCAGTGCACATATATTAAATATCCAGTGCACATATATTATATATATCCAAAGCACATACATTATATATATCCAGTGCACATATATTAAATATCCAGTGCACATATATTATATATCCAGTGCACATACATTATATATTTCCAGTGCACATATTTTATCAATATACAGTGCATATATATCAAATAACCAGTGCACACATATTATATATCCAGTGCACATACATTATATATATCCAGTGCACATATATTATATATCGTTTGCACATATATTATATATATCCAGTGCACATACATTATATATATCCAGTGCACATATATTAAATATCCAGTGCACATATATTAAATATATCCAGTGCACATATATTAAATATCCAGTGCACAAAAATTAAATATCCAGTGCACATAAATTATATATCCAGTGCACATACATTATATATATCCAGTGCACACCTATTTAATATTCAGTGCACATATATTATATTTCCAGTGCACATATATTATTTATATCCAGTGCACATATATTAAATATCCAGTGCACATATATTAAATATCCAGTGCACATAAATTATATATCTAGTGCACATACATTATATATATCCAGTGCACATTTATTAAATATCCAGTGCACATATATTATATATATCTAGTGCAAATATAATATATATAGTGCACATATATTAAATATCCAGTGCTCATATATTAAATATATCCAGTGCACATATATATTTAATATCCAGTGCACATATATTATATATATCCAAAGCACATATATTATATATATATCCAGTGCACATATATTAAACATCCAGTGCACATATATTATATATATCCAGTGCACATAAATTAAATATCCAGTGCACATATATTAAACATCCAGTGCACATATATTAAATATCCAGTGCACATAAATTATATATCCAGTGCACATAAATTATATAAACCCAGTGCACATTTATTTAATATCCAGTGCACATATATTATATATATCCAGTGCACATATATTAAATATCCAGTGCACATATATTAAACATCCAGTGCACATATATTATATATATCCAGTGCACATAAATTAAATATCCAGTGCACATATATTAAACATCCAGTGCACATATATTATATATCCAGTGCACATATATTATATATATCCAGTGCTCATACATTATATATATCCAGTGCACATTTATTAAATATCCAGTGCACTTATATTATAAATATCCAGTGCACATATATTAAATATCCAGTGCACATATATTAAATATATCCAGTGCACATATATTATATATCCAGTGCACATATATTATATATCCAGTGCACATACATTATATATATCCAGTGCACATATATTAAATATCCAGTGCACATATACTATATATACAGTGCACATACATTATATATATCCAGTGCACATTTATTAAATATCCAGTGCAAACATATTATATATCCAGTGCACATACATTATATATCCAGTGCTCATACATTATATATATCCAGTGCACATTTATTAAATATCCAGTGCACTTATATTATAAATATCCAGTGCACATATATTAAATATCCAGTGCACATATATTAAATATATCCAGTGCACATATATTAAATATCCAGTGCACATATATTATATATCCGGTGCACATACATTATATATATCCAGTGCACATATATTAAATATCCAGTGCACATATACTATATATACAGTGCACATACATTATATATATCCAGTGCACATTTATTAAATATCCAGTGCACACATATTATATATCCAGTGCACATACATTATATATATCCAGTGCACATATATTAAATATCCAGTGCACATATATTAAATATATCCAGTGCACATATATTAAATATCCAGTGCACAAAAATTAAATATCCAGTGCACATGAATTATATATCCAGTGCACATACATTATATATATCCTGTGCACATATATTAAATATCCTTTGCACATATATTATATATATTCAGTGCACATATATTAAATATCCAGTGCACACATATTATATATCCAGTGCACATACATTATATATATCCAGTGCACATATATTAAATATCCAGTGCACATATATTATATATATCCATTGCACACCTATTTAATATCCAGTGCACATATATTATATATCCAGTGCACATATATTAATTATATCCAGTGCACATATATTAAATATCCAGTGCACATATATTAAATATCCAGTGCACATATATTAAAAATCCAGTGCACATATATTAAATATCCAGTGCACATATATTAAATATTCAGTGCACATAAATTATATATCTAGTGCACATACATTATATATATCCAGTGCACATTTATTAAATATCCAGTGCACATATATTATATATATCTAGTGCACATATAATATATATACAGTGCACATATATTAAATATCCAGTGCACATATATTAAATATATCCAGTTCACATATATTAAATATCCAGTGCACATATATTATATATATCCAAAGCACATATATTATATATATCCAGTGCACATATAATAAATATCCAGTGCACATATATTAAACATCCAGTGCACATATATTATATATATCCAGTGCACATAAATTAAATATCCAGTGCACATATATTAAACATCCAGTGCACATATATTAAATTTCCAGTGCACATAAATTATATATCCAGTGCACATAAATTATATATACCCAGTGCACATTTATTTAATATCCAGTGCACATATATTATATATATCCAGTGCACATATATTAAATATCCAGTGCACATATATTAAACATCTAGTGCACATATATTATATATATCCAGTGCACATAAATTAAATATCCAGTGCACATATATTAAACATCCAGTGCACATATATTATATATCCAGTGCACATATATTATTTATATCCAGTGCACATATATTAAATATCCAGTGCACATAAATTATATATACCCAGTGCACATTTATTTAATATCCAGTGCACATATATTATATATCCAGTGCACATATATTATATATATCCAGTGCAAATATATTAAATATTCAGTGCACATATATTAAATATCCAGTGCACATATATTATATATATCTAGTGCACATATAATAAATATCCAGTGCACATATATTAAACATCTAGTGCACATATATTAAATATCCAGTGCACATAAATTATATATCCAGTGCACATACATTATATATATCCAATGCACATTTATTAAATATCCAGTGCACATATATTAAATATATCCAGTGCACATATATTAAATATATCCAGTGCACATATATTAAATATCCAGTGCACATATATTATATATATCCAAAGCACATACATTATATATATCCTGTGCACATATATTAAATATCCAGTGCACATATATTATATATCCAGTGCACATACATTATATATTTCCAGTGCACATATTTTATCAATATACAGTGCATATATATCAAATAACCAGTGCACACATATTATATATCCAGTGCACATACATTGTATATATCCAGTGCACATATATTAAATATCGTTTGCACATATATTATATATATCCAGTGCACATACATTATATATATCCAGTGCACATATATTAAATATCCAGTGCACATATATTAAATATATCCAGTGCACATATATTAAATATCCAGTGCACAAAAATTAAATATCCAGTGCACATAAATTATATATCCAGTGCACATACATTATATATATCCAGTGCACACCTATTTAATATTCAGTGCACATATATTATATTTCCAGTGCACATATATTATTTATATCCAGTGCACATATATTAAATATCCAGTGCACATATATTAAATATCCAGTGCACATAAATTATATATCTAGTGCACATACATTATATATATCCAGTGCACATTTATTAAATATCCAGTGCACATATATTATATATATCTAGTGAAAATATAATATATATAGTGCACATATATTAAATATCCAGTGCTCATATATTAAATATATCCAGTGCACATATATTAAATATCCAGTGCACATATATTATATATATCCAAAGCACATATATTATATATATATCCAGTGCACATATATTAAATATCCAGTGCACATATATTAAACATCCAGTGCACATATATTATATATATCCAGTGCACATAAATTAAATATCCAGTGCACATATATTAAACATCCAGTGCACTTATATTATAAATATCCAGTGCACATATATTAAATATCCAGTGCACATATATTAAATATATCCAGTGCACATATATTAAATATCCAGTGCACATATATTATATATCCAGTGCACATACATTATATATATCCAGTGCACATATATTAAATATCCAGTGCACATATACTATATATACAGTGCACATACATTATATATATCCAGTGCACATTTATTAAATATCCAGTGCAAACATATTATATATCCAGTGCACATACATTATATATCCAGTGCTCATACATTATATATATCCAGTGCACATTTATTAAATATCCAGTGCACTTATATTATAAATATCCAGTGCACATATATTAAATATTCAGTGCACATATATTAAATATATCCAGTGCACATATATTAAATATCCAGTGCACATATATTATATATCCAGTGCACATACATTATATATATCCAGTGCACATATATTAAATATCCAGTGCACATATACTATATATACAGTGCACATACATTATATATATCCAGTGCACATTTATTAAATATCCAGTGCACACATATTATATATCCAGTGCACATACATTATATATATCCAGTGCACATATATTAAATATCCAGTGCACATATATTAAATATATCCATTGCACATATATTAAATATCTAGTGCACAAAAATTAAATATCCAGTGCACATAAATTATATATCCAGTGCACATACATTATATATATCCAGTGCACATATATTAAATATCCTTTGCACATATATTATATATATCCAGTGCACATATATTAAATATCCAGTGCACACATATTATATATCCAGTGCACATACATTATATATATCCAGTGCACATATTTTAAATATCCAGTGCACATATATTATATATATCCATTGCACACCTATTTAATATCCAGTGCACATATATTAAATATCCAGTGCACATATATTAAATATCCAGTGCACATATATTAAAAATCCAGTGCACATATATTAAATATCCAGTGCACATATATTAAATATTCAGTGCACATAAATTATATATCTAGTGCACATACATTATATATATCCAGTGCACATTTATTAAATATCCAGTGCACATATATTATATATATCTAGTGCACATATAATATATATACAGTGCACATATATTAAATATCCAGTGCACATATATTAAATATATCCAGTTCACATATATTAAATATCCAGTGCACATATATTATATATATCCAAAGCACATATATTATATATATCCAGTGCACATATATTAAATATCCAGTGCACATATATTAAACATCCAGTGCACATATATTATATATATCCAGTGCACATAAATTAAATATCCAGTGCACATATATTAAACATCCAGTGCACATATATTAAATTTCCAGTGCACATAAATTATATATCCAGTGCACATAAATTATATATACCCAGTGCACATTTATTTAATATCCAGTGCACATATATTATATATATCCAGTGCACATATATTAAATATCCAGTGCACATATATTAAACATCTAGTGCACATATATTATATATATCCAGTGCACATAAATTAAATATCCAGTGCACATATATTAAACATCCAGTGCACATATATTATATATCCAGTGCACATATATTATTTATATCCAGTGCACATATATTAAATATCCAGTGCACATAAATTATATATACCCAGTGCACATTTATTTAATATCCAGTGCACATATATTATATATCCAGTGCACATATATTATATATATCCAGTGCAAATATATTAAATATTCAGTGCACATATATTAAATATCCAGTGCACATATATTATATATATCTAGTGCACATATAATAAATATCCAGTGCACATATATTAAACATCTAGTGCACATATATTAAATATCCAGTGCACATAAATTATATATCCAGTGCACATACATTATATATATCCAATGCACATTTATTAAATATCCAGTGCACATATATTATATATATCTAATGCACATATAATAAATATACAGTGCACATATATTAAATATCCAGTGCACATATATTAAATATATCCAGTGCACATATATTAAATATATCCAGTGCACATATATTAAATATCCAGTGCACATATATTATATATATCCAAAGCACATACATTATATATATCCAGTGCACATATATTAAATATCCAGTGCACATATATTATATATCCAGTGCACATACATTATATATTTCCAGTGCACATATTTTATCAATATACAGTGCATATATATCAAATAACCAGTGCACACATATTATATATCCAGTGCACATACATTATATATATCCAGTGCACATATATTAAATATCGTTTGCACATATATTATATATATCCAGTGCACATACATTATATATATCCAGTGCACATACATTAAATATCCAGTGCACATATATTAAATATCCAGTGCACAAAAATTAAATATCCAGTGCACATAAATTATATATCCAGTGCACATACATTATATATATCCAGTGCACACCTATTTAATATTCAGTGCACATATATTATATTTCCAGTGCACATATATTATTTATATCCAGTGCACATATATTAAATATCCAGTGCACATATATTAAATATCCAGTGCACATAAATTATATATCTAGTGCACATACATTATATATATCCAGTGCACATTTATTAAATATCCAGTGCACATATATTATATATATCTAGTGCAAATATAATATATATAGTGCACATATATTAAATATCCAGTGCTCATATATTAAATATATCCAGTGCACATATATATTTAATATCCAGTGCACATATATTATATATATCCAAAGCACATATATTATATATATATCCAGTGCACATATATTAAACATCCAGTGCACATATATTATATATATCCAGTGCACATAAATTAAATATCCAGTGCACATATATTAAACATCCAGTGCACATATATTAAATATCCAGTGCACATAAATTATATATCCATTGCACATAAATTATATAAACCCAGTGCACATTTATTTAATATCCAGTGCACATATATTATATATATCCAGTGCACATATATTAAATATCCAGTGCACATATATTAAACATCCAGTGCACATATATTATATATATCCAGTGCACATAAATTAAATATCCAGTGCACATATATTAAACATCCAGTGCACATATATTATATATCCAGTGCACATATATTATATATTCAGTGCTCATACATTATATATATCCAGTGCACATTTATTAAATATCCAGTGCACTTATATTATAAATATCCAGTGCACATATATTAAATATCCAGTGCACATATATTAAATATATCCAGTGCACATATATTAAATATCCAGTGCACATATATTATATATCCAGTGCACATACATTATATATATCCAGTGCACATATATTAAATATCCAGTGCACATATACTATATATACAGTGCACATACATTATATATATCCAGTGCACATTTATTAAATATCCAGTGCAAACATATTATATATCCAGTGCACATACATTATATATCCAGTGCTCATACATTATATATATCCAGTGCACATTTATTAAATATCCAGTGCACTTATATTATAAATATCCAGTGCACATACATTATATATATCCAGTGCACATATATTAAATATCCAGTGCACATATACTATATATACAGTGCACATACATTATATATATCCAGTGCACATTTATTAAATATCCAGTGCACACATATTATATATCCAGTGCACATACATTATATATATCCAGTGCACATATATTAAATATCCAGTGCACATATATTAAATATATCCAGTGCACATATATTAAATATCCAGTGCACAAAAATTAAATATCCAGTGCACATAAATTAAATATCCAGTGCACATATATTAAACATCCAGTGCACATATATTAAATATCCAGTGCACATAAATTATATATCCAGTGCACATAAATTATATATACCCAGTGCACATAAATTATATATCTAGTGCACATACATTATATATATCCAGTGCACATTTATTAAATATCCAGTGCACATATATTATATATATCTAGTGCACATATAATATATATACAGTGCACATATATTAAATATCCAGTGCACATATATTAAATATATCCAGTTCACATATATTAAATATCCAGTGCACATATATTATATATATCCAAAGCACATATATTATATATATCCAGTGCACATATATTAAATATCCAGTGCACATATATTAAACATCCAGTGCACATATATTATATATATACAGTGCACATTTATTTAATATCCAGTGCACATATATTATATATATCCAGTGCAAATATATTAAATATTCAGTGCACATATATTAAATATCCAGTGCACATATATTATATATATCTAGTGCACATATAATAAATATCCAGTGCACATATATTAAACATCTAGTGCACATATATTAAATATCCAGTGCACTTAAATTATATATCCAGTGCACATACATTATATATATCCAATGCACATTTATTAAATATCCAGTGCACATATATTATATATATCTAATGCACATATAATAAATATACAGTGCACATATATTAAATATCCAGTGCACATATATTAAATATATCCAGTGCACATATATTAAATATATCCAGTGCACATATATTAAATATCCAGTGCACATATATTATATATATCCAAAGCACATACATTATATATATCCAGTGCACATATATTAAATATCCAGTGCACATATATTATATATCCAGTGCACATACATTATATATTTCCAGTGCACATATTTTATCAATATACAGTGCATATATATCAAATAACCAGTGCACACATATTATATATCCAGTGCACATACATTATATATATCCAGTGCACATATATTAAATATCGTTTGCACATATATTATATATATCCAGTGCACATACATTATATATATCCAGTGCACATATATTAAATATCCAGTGCACATATATTAAATATATCCAGTGCACATATATTAAATATCCAGTGCACAAAAATTAAATATCCAGTGCACATAAATTATATATCCAGTGCACATACATTATGTATATCCAGTGCACACCTATTTAATATTCAGTGCACATATATTATATTTCCAGTGCACATATATTATTTATATCCAGTGCACATATATTAAATATCCAGTGCACATATATTAAATATCCAGTGCACATAAATTATATATCTAGTGCACATACATTATATATATCCAGTGCACATTTATTAAATATCCAGTGCACATATATTATATATATCTAGTGCAAATATAATATATATAGTGCACATATATTAAATATCCAGTGCTCATATATTAAATATATCCAGTGCACATATATTAAATATCCAGTGCACATATATTATATATATCCAAAGCACATATATTATATATATATCCAGTGCACATATATTAAATATCCAGTGCACATATATTAAACATCCAGTGCACATATATTATATATATCCAGTGCACATAAATTAAATATCCAGTGCACATATATTAAACATCCAGTGCACATATATTAAATATCCAGTGCACATAAATTATATATCCAGTGCACATAAATTATATAAACCCAGTGCACATTTATTTAATATCCAGTGCACATATATTATATATATCCAGTGCACATATATTAAATATCCAGTGCACATATATTAAACATCCAGTGCACATATATTATATATATCCAGTGCACATGAATTAAATATCCAGTGCACATATATTAAACATCCAGTGCACATATATTATATATCCAGTGCACATATATTATATATATCCAGTGCTCATATATTATATATATCCAGTGCACATTTATTAAATATCCAGTGCACTTATATTATAAATATCCAGTGCACATATATTAAATATCCAGTGCACATATATTAAATATATCCAGTGCACATATATTAAATATCCAGTGCACATATATTATATATCCAGTGCACATACATTATATATATCCAGTGCACATATATTAAATATCCAGTGCACATATACTATATATACAGTGCACATACATTATATATATCCAGTGCACATTTATTAAATATCCAGTGCAAACATATTATATATCCAGTGCACATACATTATATATCCAGTGCTCATACATTATATATATCCAGTGCACATTTATTAAATATCCAGTGCACTTATATTATAAATATCCAGTGCACATATATTAAATATCCAGTGCACATATATTAAATATATCCAGTGCACATATATTAAATATCCAGTGCACATATATTATATATCCAGTGCACATACATTATATATATCCAGTGCACATATATTAAATATCCAGTGCACATATACTATATATACAGTGCACATACATTATATATATCCAGTGCACATTTATTAAATATCCAGTGCACACATATTATATATCCAGTGCACATACATTATATATATCCAGTGCACATATATTAAATATCCAGTGCACATATATTAAATATATCCAGTGCACATATATTAAATATCCAGTGCACAAAAATTAAATATCCAGTGCACATAAATTATATATCCAGTGCACATACATTATATATATCCAGTGCACATATATTAAATATCCTTTGCACATATATTATATATATCCAGTGCACATATATTAAATATCCAGTGCACACATATTACATATCCAGTGCACATACATTATATATATCCAGTGCACATATATTAAATATCCAGTGCACATATATTATATATATCCATTGCACACCTATTTAATATCCAGTGCACATATATTATATATCCAGTGCACATATATTATTTATATCCAGTGCACATATATTAAATATCCAGTGCACATATACTAAATATCCAGTGCACATATATTAAAAATCCAGTGCACATATATTAAATATCCAGTGCACATATATTAAATATTCAGTGCACATAAATTATATATCTAGTGCACATACATTATATATATCCAGTGCACATTTATTAAATATCCAGTGCACATATATTATATATATCTAGTGCACATATAATATATATACAGTGCACATATATTAAATATCCAGTGCACATATATTAAATATATCCAGTTCACATATATTAAATATCCAGTGCACATATATTATATATATCCAAAGCACATATATTATATATATCCAGTGCACATATATTAAATATCCAGTGCACATATATTAAACATCCAGTGCACATATATTATATATATCCAGTGCACATAAATTAAATATCCAGTGCACATATATTAAATATCCAGTGCACATATATTAAATATATCCAGTTCACATATATTAAATATCCAGTGCACATATATTATATATATCCAAAGCACATATATTATATATATCCAGTGCACATATATTAAATATCCAGTGCACATATATTAAACATCCAGTGCACATATATTATATATATCCAGTGCACATAAATTAAATATCCAGTGCACATATATTAAACATCCATTGCACATATATTAAATTTCCAGTGCACATAAATTATATATCCAGTGCACATAAATTATATATACCCAGTGCACATTTATTTAATATCCAGTGCACATATATTATATATATCCAGTGCACATATATTAAATATCCAGTGCACATATATTAAACATCTAGTGCACATATATTATATATATCCAGTGCACATAAATTAAATTTCCAGTGCACATATATTAAACATCCAGTGCACATATATTATATATCCAGTGCACATATATTATTTATATCCAGTGCACATATATTAAATATCCAGTGCACATAAATTATATATACCCAGTGCACATTTATTTAATATCCAGTGCACATATATTATATATCCAGTGCACATATATTATATATATCCAGTGCAAATATATTAAATATTCAGTGCACATATATTAAATATCCAGTGCACATATATTATATATATCTAGTGCACATATAATAAATATCCAGTGCACATATATTAAACATCTAGTGCACATATATTAAATATCCAATGCACATAAATTATATATCCAGTGCACATACATTATATATATCCAATGCACATTTATTAAATATCCAGTGCACATATATTATATATCCAGTGCACATACATTATATATATCCAATGCACATTTATTAAATATCCAGTGCACATATATTATATATATCTAATGCACATATAATAAATATACAGTGCACATATATTAAATATATCCAGTGCACATATATTAAATATATCCAGTGCACATATATTAAATATCCAGTGCACATATATTATATATATCCAAAGCACATACATTATATATATCCAGTGCACATATATTAAATATCCAGTGCACATATATTATATATCCAGTGCACATACATTATATATTTCCAGTGCACATATTTTATCAATATACAGTGCATATATATCAAATAACCAGTGCACAAATATTATATATCCAGTGCACATACATTATATATATCCAGCGCACATATATTAAATATCGTTTGCACATACATTATATATATCCAGTGCACATATATTAAATATCCAGTGCACATATATTAAATATATCCAGTGCACATATATTAAATATCCAGTGCACAAAAATTAAATATCCAGTGCACATAAATTATATATCCAGTGCACATACATTATATATATCCAGTGCACACCTATTTAATATTCAGTGCACATATATTATATTTCCAGTGCACATATATTATTTATATCCAGTGCACATATATTAAATATCCAGTGCACATATATTAAATATCCAGTGCACATATACTATATATACAGTGCACATACATTATATATATCCAGTGCACATTTATTAAATATCCAGTGCAAACATATTATATATCCAGTGCACATACATTATATATCCAGTGCTCATACATTATATATATCCAGTGCACATTTATTAAATATCCAGTGCACTTATATTATAAATATCCAGTGCACATATATTAAATATCCAGTGCACATATATTAAATATATCCAGTGCACATATATTAAATATCCAGTGCACATATATTATATATCCAGTGCACATACATTATATATATCCAGTGCACATATATTAAATATCCAGTGCACATATACTATATATACAGTGCACATACATTATATATATCCAGTGCACATTTATTAAATATCCAGTGCACACATATTATATATCCAGTGCACATACATTATATATATCCAGTGCACATATATTAAATATCCAGTGCACATATATTAAATATATCCAGTGCACATATATTAAATATCCAGTGCACAAAAATTAAATATCCAGTGCACATAAATTATATATCCAGTGCACATACATTATATATATCCAGTGCACATATATTAAATATCCTTTGCACATATATTATATATATCCAGTGCACATATATTAAATATCCAGTGCACACATATTACATATCCAGTGCACATACATTATATATATCCAGTGCACATATATTAAATATCCAGTGCACATATATTATATATATCCATTGCACACCTATTTAATATCCAGTGCACATATATTATATATCCAGTGCACATATATTATTTATATCCAGTGCACATATATTAAATATCCAGTGCACATATACTAAATATCCAGTGCACATATATTAAAAATCCAGTGCACATATATTAAATATCCAGTGCACATATATTAAATATTCAGTGCACATAAATTATATATCTAGTGCACATACATTATATATATCCAGTGCACATTTATTAAATATCCAGTGCACATATATTATATATATCTAGTGCACATATAATATATATACAGTGCACATATATTAAATATCCAGTGCACATATATTAAATATATCCAGTTCACATATATTAAATATCCAGTGCACATATATTATATATATCCAAAGCACATATATTATATATATCCAGTGCACATATATTAAATATCCAGTGCACATATATTAAACATCCAGTGCACATATATTATATATATCCAGTGCACATAAATTAAATATCCAGTGCACATATATTAAACATCCAGTGCACATATATTAAATTTCCAGTGCACATAAATTATATATCCAGTGCACATAAATTATATATACCCAGTGCACATTTATTTAATATCCAGTGCACATATATTATATATATCCAGTGCACATATATTAAATATCCAGTGCACATATATTAAACATCTAGTGCACATATATTATATATATCCAGTGCACATAAATTAAATATCCAGTGCACATATATTAAACATCCAGTGCACATATATTATATATCCAGTGCACATATATTATATATCCAGTGCACATATATTATTTATATCCAGTGCACATATATTAAATATCCAGTGCACATAAATTATATATACCCAGTGCACATTTATTTAATATCCAGTGCACATATATTATATATCCAGTGCACATATATTATATATATCCAGTGCAAATATATTAAATATTCAGTGCACATATATTAAATATCCAGTGCACATATATTATATATATCTAGTGCACATATAATAAATATCCAGTGCACATATATTAAACATCTAGTGCACATATATTAAATATCCAGTGCACATAAATTATATATCCAGTGCACATACATTATATATATCCAATGCACATTTATTAAATATCCAGTGCACATATATTATATATCCAGTGCACATACATTATATATATCCAATGCACATTTATTAAATATCCAGTGCACATATATTATATATATCTAATGCACATATAATAAATATACAGTGCACATATATTAAATATATCCAGTGCACATATATTAAATATATCCAGTGCACATATATTAAATATCCAGTGCACATATATTATATATATCCAAAGCACATACATTATATATATCCAGTGCACATATATTAAATATCCAGTGCACATATATTATATATCCAGTGCACATACATTATATATTTCCAGTGCACATATTTTATCAATATACAGTGCATATATATCAAATAACCAGTGCACAAATATTATATATCCAGTGCACATACATTATATATATCCAGCGCACATATATTAAATATCGTTTGCACATACATTATATATATCCAGTGCACATATATTAAATATCCAGTGCACATATATTAAATATATCCAGTGCACATATATTAAATATCCAGTGCACAAAAATTAAATATCCAGTGCACATAAATTATATATCCAGTGCACATACATTATATATATCCAGTGCACACCTATTTAATATTCAGTGCACATATATTATATTTCCAGTGCACATATATTATTTATATCCAGTGCACATATATTAAATATCCAGTGCACATATATTAAATATCCAGTGCACATAAATTATATATCTAGTGCACATACATTATATATATCCAGTGCACATTTATTAAATATCCAGTGCACATATATTATATATATCTAGTGCAAATATAATATATATAGTGCACATATATTAAATATTCAGTGCTCATATATTAAATATATCCAGTGCACATATATATTTAATATCCAGTGCACATATATTATATATATCCAAAGCACATATATTATATATATATATACAGTGCACATATATTAAACATCCAGTGCACATATATTATATATATCCAGTGCACATAAATTAAATATCCAGTGCACATATATTAAACATCCAGTGCACATATATTAAATATCCAGTGCACATAAATTATATATCCAGTGCACATAAATTATATAAACCCAGTGCACATTTGTTTAATATCCAGTGCACATATATTATATATATCCAGTGCACATATATTAAATATCCAGAGCACATATATGAAACATCCAGTGCACATATATTATATATATCCAGTGCACATAAATTAAATATCCAGTGCACATATATTAAACATCCAGTGCACATATATTATATATCCAGTGCACATATATTATATATATCCAGTGCTCATACATTATATATATCCAGTGCACATTTATTAAATATCCAGTGCACTTATATTATAAATATCCAGTGCACATATATTAAATTTCCAGTGCACATATATTAAATATATCCAGTGCACATATATTATATATCCAGTGCACATACATTATATATATCCAGTGCACATATATTAAATATCCAGTGCACATATACTATATATACAGTGCACATACATTATATATATCCAGTGCACATTTATTAAATATCCAGTGCAAACATATTATATATCCAGTGCACATACATTATATATCCAGTGCTCATACATTATATATATCCAGTGCACATTTATTAAATATCCAGTGCACTTATATTATAAATATCCAGTGCACATATATTAAATATCCAGTGCACATATATTATATATATCCAGTGCACATATATTAAATATCCAGTGCACATATACTATATATACAGTGCACATACATTATATATATCCAGTGCACATTTATTAAATATCCAGTGCACACATATTATATATCCAGTGCACATACATTATATATATCCAGTGCACATATATTAAATATCCAGTGCACATATATTAAATATCCAGTGCACATATACTATATATACAGTGCACATACATTATATATATCCAGTGCACAAAAATTAAATATCCAGTGCACATGAATTATATATCCAGTGCACATACATTATATATATCCTGTGCACATATATTAAATATCCTTTGCACATATATTATATATATCCAGTGCACATATATTAAATATCCAGTGCACACATATTATATATCCAGTGCACATACATTATATATATCCAGTGCACATATATTAAATATCCAGTGCACATATATTATATATATCCATTGCACACCTATTTAATATCCAGTGCACATATATTATATATCCAGTGCACATATATTATTTATATCCAGTGCACATATATTAAATATCCAGTGCACATATATTAAATATCCAGTGCACATATATTAAAAATCCAGTGCACATATATTATTTATATCCAGTGCACATATATTATATATCCAGTGCACATATATTATTTATATCCAGTGCACATATATTAAATATCCAGTGCACATATATTAAATATATCCAGTGCACATATATTAAATATCCAGTGCACATATATTATATATAT
This sequence comes from Leptodactylus fuscus, assembly GCF_031893055.1. Classification (NCBI taxonomy): domain Eukaryota; kingdom Metazoa; phylum Chordata; class Amphibia; order Anura; family Leptodactylidae; genus Leptodactylus; species Leptodactylus fuscus. The sequence goes on from NW_027439810.1 coordinate 480,584, forward strand.
CCAAAGCACATACATTATATATATCCTGTGCACATATATTAAATATCCAGTGCACATATATTATATATCCAGTGCACATACATTATATATTTCCAGTGCACATATTTTATCAATATACAGTGCATATATATCAAATAACCAGTGCACACATATTATATATCCAGTGCACATACATTGTATATATCCAGTGCACATATATTAAATATCGTTTGCACATATATTATATATATCCAGTGCACATACATTATATATATCCAGTGCACATATATTAAATATCCAGTGCACATATATTAAATATATCCAGTGCACATATATTAAATATCCAGTGCACAAAAATTAAATATCCAGTGCACATAAATTATATATCCAGTGCACATACATTATATATATCCAGTGCACACCTATTTAATATTCAGTGCACATATATTATATTTCCAGTGCACATATATTATTTATATCCAGTGCACATATATTAAATATCCAGTGCACATATATTAAATATCCAGTGCACATAAATTATATATCTAGTGCACATACATTATATATATCCAGTGCACATTTATTAAATATCCAGTGCACATATATTATATATATCTAGTGAAAATATAATATATATAGTGCACATATATTAAATATCCAGTGCTCATATATTAAATATATCCAGTGCACATATATTAAATATCCAGTGCACATATATTATATATATCCAAAGCACATATATTATATATATATCCAGTGCACATATATTAAATATCCAGTGCACATATATTAAACATCCAGTGCACATATATTATATATATCCAGTGCACATAAATTAAATATCCAGTGCACATATATTAAACATCCAGTGCACTTATATTATAAATATCCAGTGCACATATATTAAATATCCAGTGCACATATATTAAATATATCCAGTGCACATATATTAAATATCCAGTGCACATATATTATATATCCAGTGCACATACATTATATATATCCAGTGCACATATATTAAATATCCAGTGCACATATACTATATATACAGTGCACATACATTATATATATCCAGTGCACATTTATTAAATATCCAGTGCAAACATATTATATATCCAGTGCACATACATTATATATCCAGTGCTCATACATTATATATATCCAGTGCACATTTATTAAATATCCAGTGCACTTATATTATAAATATCCAGTGCACATATATTAAATATTCAGTGCACATATATTAAATATATCCAGTGCACATATATTAAATATCCAGTGCACATATATTATATATCCAGTGCACATACATTATATATATCCAGTGCACATATATTAAATATCCAGTGCACATATACTATATATACAGTGCACATACATTATATATATCCAGTGCACATTTATTAAATATCCAGTGCACACATATTATATATCCAGTGCACATACATTATATATATCCAGTGCACATATATTAAATATCCAGTGCACATATATTAAATATATCCAGTGCACATATATTAAATATCTAGTGCACAAAAATTAAATATCCAGTGCACATAAATTATATATCCAGTGCACATACATTATATATATCCAGTGCACATATATTAAATATCCTTTGCACATATATTATATATATCCAGTGCACATATATTAAATATCCAGTGCACACATATTATATATCCAGTGCACATACATTATATATATCCAGTGCACATATTTTAAATATCCAGTGCACATATATTATATATATCCATTGCACACCTATTTAATATCCAGTGCACATATATTAAATATCCAGTGCACATATATTAAATATCCAGTGCACATATATTAAAAATCCAGTGCACATATATTAAATATCCAGTGCACATATATTAAATATTCAGTGCACATAAATTATATATCTAGTGCACATACATTATATATATCCAGTGCACATTTATTAAATATCCAGTGCACATATATTATATATATCTAGTGCACATATAATATATATACAGTGCACATATATTAAATATCCAGTGCACATATATTAAATATATCCAGTTCACATATATTAAATATCCAGTGCACATATATTATATATATCCAAAGCACATATATTATATATATCCAGTGCACATATATTAAATATCCAGTGCACATATATTAAACATCCAGTGCACATATATTATATATATCCAGTGCACATAAATTAAATATCCAGTGCACATATATTAAACATCCAGTGCACATATATTAAATTTCCAGTGCACATAAATTATATATCCAGTGCACATAAATTATATATACCCAGTGCACATTTATTTAATATCCAGTGCACATATATTATATATATCCAGTGCACATATATTAAATATCCAGTGCACATATATTAAACATCTAGTGCACATATATTATATATATCCAGTGCACATAAATTAAATATCCAGTGCACATATATTAAACATCCAGTGCACATATATTATATATCCAGTGCACATATATTATTTATATCCAGTGCACATATATTAAATATCCAGTGCACATAAATTATATATACCCAGTGCACATTTATTTAATATCCAGTGCACATATATTATATATCCAGTGCACATATATTATATATATCCAGTGCAAATATATTAAATATTCAGTGCACATATATTAAATATCCAGTGCACATATATTATATATATCTAGTGCACATATAATAAATATCCAGTGCACATATATTAAACATCTAGTGCACATATATTAAATATCCAGTGCACATAAATTATATATCCAGTGCACATACATTATATATATCCAATGCACATTTATTAAATATCCAGTGCACATATATTATATATATCTAATGCACATATAATAAATATACAGTGCACATATATTAAATATCCAGTGCACATATATTAAATATATCCAGTGCACATATATTAAATATATCCAGTGCACATATATTAAATATCCAGTGCACATATATTATATATATCCAAAGCACATACATTATATATATCCAGTGCACATATATTAAATATCCAGTGCACATATATTATATATCCAGTGCACATACATTATATATTTCCAGTGCACATATTTTATCAATATACAGTGCATATATATCAAATAACCAGTGCACACATATTATATATCCAGTGCACATACATTATATATATCCAGTGCACATATATTAAATATCGTTTGCACATATATTATATATATCCAGTGCACATACATTATATATATCCAGTGCACATACATTAAATATCCAGTGCACATATATTAAATATCCAGTGCACAAAAATTAAATATCCAGTGCACATAAATTATATATCCAGTGCACATACATTATATATATCCAGTGCACACCTATTTAATATTCAGTGCACATATATTATATTTCCAGTGCACATATATTATTTATATCCAGTGCACATATATTAAATATCCAGTGCACATATATTAAATATCCAGTGCACATAAATTATATATCTAGTGCACATACATTATATATATCCAGTGCACATTTATTAAATATCCAGTGCACATATATTATATATATCTAGTGCAAATATAATATATATAGTGCACATATATTAAATATCCAGTGCTCATATATTAAATATATCCAGTGCACATATATATTTAATATCCAGTGCACATATATTATATATATCCAAAGCACATATATTATATATATATCCAGTGCACATATATTAAACATCCAGTGCACATATATTATATATATCCAGTGCACATAAATTAAATATCCAGTGCACATATATTAAACATCCAGTGCACATATATTAAATATCCAGTGCACATAAATTATATATCCATTGCACATAAATTATATAAACCCAGTGCACATTTATTTAATATCCAGTGCACATATATTATATATATCCAGTGCACATATATTAAATATCCAGTGCACATATATTAAACATCCAGTGCACATATATTATATATATCCAGTGCACATAAATTAAATATCCAGTGCACATATATTAAACATCCAGTGCACATATATTATATATCCAGTGCACATATATTATATATTCAGTGCTCATACATTATATATATCCAGTGCACATTTATTAAATATCCAGTGCACTTATATTATAAATATCCAGTGCACATATATTAAATATCCAGTGCACATATATTAAATATATCCAGTGCACATATATTAAATATCCAGTGCACATATATTATATATCCAGTGCACATACATTATATATATCCAGTGCACATATATTAAATATCCAGTGCACATATACTATATATACAGTGCACATACATTATATATATCCAGTGCACATTTATTAAATATCCAGTGCAAACATATTATATATCCAGTGCACATACATTATATATCCAGTGCTCATACATTATATATATCCAGTGCACATTTATTAAATATCCAGTGCACTTATATTATAAATATCCAGTGCACATACATTATATATATCCAGTGCACATATATTAAATATCCAGTGCACATATACTATATATACAGTGCACATACATTATATATATCCAGTGCACATTTATTAAATATCCAGTGCACACATATTATATATCCAGTGCACATACATTATATATATCCAGTGCACATATATTAAATATCCAGTGCACATATATTAAATATATCCAGTGCACATATATTAAATATCCAGTGCACAAAAATTAAATATCCAGTGCACATAAATTAAATATCCAGTGCACATATATTAAACATCCAGTGCACATATATTAAATATCCAGTGCACATAAATTATATATCCAGTGCACATAAATTATATATACCCAGTGCACATAAATTATATATCTAGTGCACATACATTATATATATCCAGTGCACATTTATTAAATATCCAGTGCACATATATTATATATATCTAGTGCACATATAATATATATACAGTGCACATATATTAAATATCCAGTGCACATATATTAAATATATCCAGTTCACATATATTAAATATCCAGTGCACATATATTATATATATCCAAAGCACATATATTATATATATCCAGTGCACATATATTAAATATCCAGTGCACATATATTAAACATCCAGTGCACATATATTATATATATACAGTGCACATTTATTTAATATCCAGTGCACATATATTATATATATCCAGTGCAAATATATTAAATATTCAGTGCACATATATTAAATATCCAGTGCACATATATTATATATATCTAGTGCACATATAATAAATATCCAGTGCACATATATTAAACATCTAGTGCACATATATTAAATATCCAGTGCACTTAAATTATATATCCAGTGCACATACATTATATATATCCAATGCACATTTATTAAATATCCAGTGCACATATATTATATATATCTAATGCACATATAATAAATATACAGTGCACATATATTAAATATCCAGTGCACATATATTAAATATATCCAGTGCACATATATTAAATATATCCAGTGCACATATATTAAATATCCAGTGCACATATATTATATATATCCAAAGCACATACATTATATATATCCAGTGCACATATATTAAATATCCAGTGCACATATATTATATATCCAGTGCACATACATTATATATTTCCAGTGCACATATTTTATCAATATACAGTGCATATATATCAAATAACCAGTGCACACATATTATATATCCAGTGCACATACATTATATATATCCAGTGCACATATATTAAATATCGTTTGCACATATATTATATATATCCAGTGCACATACATTATATATATCCAGTGCACATATATTAAATATCCAGTGCACATATATTAAATATATCCAGTGCACATATATTAAATATCCAGTGCACAAAAATTAAATATCCAGTGCACATAAATTATATATCCAGTGCACATACATTATGTATATCCAGTGCACACCTATTTAATATTCAGTGCACATATATTATATTTCCAGTGCACATATATTATTTATATCCAGTGCACATATATTAAATATCCAGTGCACATATATTAAATATCCAGTGCACATAAATTATATATCTAGTGCACATACATTATATATATCCAGTGCACATTTATTAAATATCCAGTGCACATATATTATATATATCTAGTGCAAATATAATATATATAGTGCACATATATTAAATATCCAGTGCTCATATATTAAATATATCCAGTGCACATATATTAAATATCCAGTGCACATATATTATATATATCCAAAGCACATATATTATATATATATCCAGTGCACATATATTAAATATCCAGTGCACATATATTAAACATCCAGTGCACATATATTATATATATCCAGTGCACATAAATTAAATATCCAGTGCACATATATTAAACATCCAGTGCACATATATTAAATATCCAGTGCACATAAATTATATATCCAGTGCACATAAATTATATAAACCCAGTGCACATTTATTTAATATCCAGTGCACATATATTATATATATCCAGTGCACATATATTAAATATCCAGTGCACATATATTAAACATCCAGTGCACATATATTATATATATCCAGTGCACATGAATTAAATATCCAGTGCACATATATTAAACATCCAGTGCACATATATTATATATCCAGTGCACATATATTATATATATCCAGTGCTCATACATTATATATATCCAGTGCACATTTATTAAATATCCAGTGCACTTATATTATAAATATCCAGTGCACATATATTAAATATCCAGTGCACATATATTAAATATATCCAGTGCACATATATTAAATATCCAGTGCACATATATTATATATCCAGTGCACATACATTATATATATCCAGTGCACATATATTAAATATCCAGTGCACATATACTATATATACAGTGCACATACATTATATATATCCAGTGCACATTTATTAAATATCCAGTGCAAACATATTATATATCCAGTGCACATACATTATATATCCAGTGCTCATACATTATATATATCCAGTGCACATTTATTAAATATCCAGTGCACTTATATTATAAATATCCAGTGCACATATATTAAATATCCAGTGCACATATATTAAATATATCCAGTGCACATATATTAAATATCCAGTGCACATATATTATATATCCAGTGCACATACATTATATATATCCAGTGCACATATATTAAATATCCAGTGCACATATACTATATATACAGTGCACATACATTATATATATCCAGTGCACATTTATTAAATATCCAGTGCACACATATTATATATCCAGTGCACATACATTATATATATCCAGTGCACATATATTAAATATCCAGTGCACATATATTAAATATATCCAGTGCACATATATTAAATATCCAGTGCACAAAAATTAAATATCCAGTGCACATAAATTATATATCCAGTGCACATACATTATATATATCCAGTGCACATATATTAAATATCCTTTGCACATATATTATATATATCCAGTGCACATATATTAAATATCCAGTGCACACATATTACATATCCAGTGCACATACATTATATATATCCAGTGCACATATATTAAATATCCAGTGCACATATATTATATATATCCATTGCACACCTATTTAATATCCAGTGCACATATATTATATATCCAGTGCACATATATTATTTATATCCAGTGCACATATATTAAATATCCAGTGCACATATACTAAATATCCAGTGCACATATATTAAAAATCCAGTGCACATATATTAAATATCCAGA